>NW_027319674.1:0-3740 GCF_032062135.1 Pyxicephalus adspersus
TTTGCTGAATCACCCAGCTTCACTGATGAAAGTGTATCCTCTCCAGCCTTGGAGAGCTTTAATAAATCAGGTGCAATCCCTTTAATGTTGGCTTTCTTGGAAAAAGGAGAATAAAAGTCAACTTTAGTGTACATTGGCCATGGACTTTAAATAAGAGCTAAGAGCCTTAAACAAGAAGCAATCAGGATTTCAATGAAAAGAGATGGGGTTCCATTGAGTGAAAGACGTAAAGGAACAGGATAAGGGACTTGAGAAATGAAGGGACCTGTGGAAGAATGAACACCTAGAGAAGGGGAAAGAAAATGGACAGGTAAACTGGTCTGGGCACTTACAGTGAATGACATTTGAAAAGCTACCATGCAATGAAAGCAGAACTATAGCTCCACATTCACAAATTGCAGGCAGGTTGGAATTTTATTAAAAGAAAGACAATATAACTTATAAAAAGTAATAAAAAGTACTTACATGTCATGCAATTTTTTGCATGGTTGGGCACAGATGCTGGGATATGCCGACTGGGACTGAATAAGCATAATCTAATCGGGGATTATAGTGGCTCAGTGGTTAGCACTCTGGCCTTTGCAGCGCTAGGTCCCAGGTTTAAGTCTCGGTCAGGACACTATCTGCATGGAGTTTGCAGGTCCTCCCCCTATTTGTGTGGGTTTCCTCTGGGTACTCTGGTTTCATCCAACATTCCAAAAACCTGGTTAATTGATGTCTCCCCAAAATCAACCTTAGATTGTACTGATGATATATGGCTATGGGGACATGGAATTGTGAGCTCCTTTGAGGGACAGCTAGTGACAGGACTATGGACTTTGTACAGCACTGCATATTATGAGGGCGCTAAATAAATACTGTGTAATAATAATAATCAAGATTCGGCCAAAGATCCAACAAGCAGATGAAGATGGTGGCACCCGCAATGGAGTGAGGACAGGTGAGTGTAATCAAAATAGGTAAGTTTATATTATTGCAGAGGGGGCATCATCTGCCCCTACTGCCAAAAGGACATTCCTGGAGGCAATTTCTTTACTTTGAAACTTTAGTTTTTTTGTACTAAAATACAGACCAGAAGGGATACTCAAGTAAATGGTGGGAAGAAGAAATCGAGGACTGGGAAGAGAGAAAAGAAGAGTGAAGGAGTTGCCATGAGACATAGTTGCATGGAAATCTTTTTTGGCAAACCTCAACACCGGCTTGTCCCCGAATTTAGCTATAAGGTTCAGATGACTTTTAAAGTATTCTGGAAAATTAGAAGAGATAAATGATTAGAAGAAACATTGCAAAACTAATTAGAAGGACAAGTTGGTTTTTAATATCTAGCTGTGTGAGCAGAAAATTATGTGAACATATAACTGAAAAGAAGAATTTTACATACCTACATTGATAATTTGCCTTGCCCCCCCCAATGTGGGATACTCATAGTGAAAAGTGCTGCAATGTCCTAGAAGGTATAACAATTGCTTACCCAACATTCTTTGTCAAGCCTTGCTGTGTTCTTTATCCATGAATCATCACAGGTAGGAGGCAAAGCCATAACAAAGCATAATGATGGCCTTAGACGCTAATGAGCTGTGAAGCAAATAAAATGTTTAAAGTTTTAGGAGACAGAGGAGGAGAGTGTTAAACCACTATGGCTGTGCAGCGTGTTTTTATTAATGCATGCACATCCCCATGAGCTGTGTTATTTCCGGCCCAATGCCGCACGGTGCATACCAGGGTGTCATTCTGCGCTCTGCAGTGATCTTTTATTGTCTGTTCTGGTGCAACGACACAACATGCAATAACGTGCACAGGTTAACACGACACACAAGAATGGCATAGCAAGAATGAATCTTAAATATCTTCATTGCAGGGAGCGCTTTATTGTACATTGTTCATTTAGGAACAGTCGCAAAAATCCTGGGCTAGCCCCATCTTGTTCCCAGGGAAAGGTTACACTTAAAAGCAGCAACGCAAAGCTGTGACAACCCCACAACTGATATTAATAGTAATAGAAAGTTTGTCAGCTTTTCAGCAATCTGTTAGATTGTAAGCTCCTTTGGCCAGAGACTGGCTTGAACCACCTTTTGTAATCTATAAAGAGCCCAGTCAGTACAGGGATTAGTTTTTCAGCTATCTAGTCTAGCAGTTGGCTGGATTGCAAGCTTCTTGTGCTAGGGACCGACATAAATTGCCTTGTGTATTGTATAACGTGCCCTATAATATCAGCCTGCAGTTTCTCAGCTATCTGTACAGTCTTGTGGTTGGTTAGATTGCAAGCTCTTTGGCTAGAGGCCAATACAAACCACCCTGTACATTCTACAATGTTAGCATGGGAATAAACTAGTTTGTCATTTGTCTATCCAGTATTGTTGCTGGTAAAGCTGCGTACACACTTCCAATTTTTATCGTTGGAAATGAACGACGAGCGAACGACGAACGATCGATTGGGCAAAAATCGTTCGTAAAAAAAGTAACCAACGACGCCGACAAACGAGGATAGTCGTTGGAAATAAAGACCGGACTGGAGGATCGGATTGGACGACGATCGTTGACCATCTATCGTGTGTACGGTCGTTCATTGATCGTCCATGGTCTGAGCATGCGCGGTGAACGAACGTTCGCTCACTTCCTGTGGTGCACGTCACTTTCTGTATCGTTCAAACGATCGCATCTATCGTGTGTACAATATCTGCGAACGATCGTGTCGTTATCTGTATGTACAGGATCGGTGCTATATACGATCGTTCGCAGATATCGTGCAGGATCGTTCCTCGTTCGTTTACCAACGATAATAATTGGAAGTGTGTACGTAGCTTTGCAAAGTTGCAATCTCCCCAGGAGATTGCAAGCTCCTGGGGACTGATGCAACCCACCTTGTGCATACTATAAAGCACCCTACAACGTCCATATGAGAATTATTTTGTCAGCCATCAAGCCAATCCTCCTGTTGGTTAAAGTGCAAGCTCATTGGGCTAGGAACTGCTATAAACTGCCTTGTGTATGCCAGTAAAAGTACTAAACAGTTTGTCAGACATTTATTAAGTCCAGCAGTTTGCTAGATTGCAAGCTCCTATGGCCATGGAGCGATGCTAACACGCCTTGTGCATTCCAAAATGTCATTAGGGGAATGAAGCAGTTTGTCACCAAATTATCCAGTCCTGTGATTGGTTGGATTGTAAGCTCCTTTGGCCAGGGACTAGCGTGAACCACCCTGTGTATTCTAAAAGGGACATTAGTTTGTCAGCCAATTCACCAGTTGATTAGATTGCAAGCTTATTTGCCCAAGGACTGATGCAAATTGCCCTGTGCATTCTAAAAAAAGCCCTAAAATGGTATTATAAGGATTTATTTGTCAGACATGTATCTAGTCTGGCAGATGATTAGATTGCAAGCTCCTTTGGCCAGGAACTAATGCAAACTACCTTGTGCATTCTATGAAGTGCCGTATAATGTCAATGTAGGCATTTGTCAGCCGTCTTTCTACTCTGGAAGTTGATTAGATTACAAGTTCCTTTGGCCAGAGACCAACGTGAACTGCCCTGGGTATTCTATAAGAGTCCTATAATGTCAGCCTGGGAATAAAGCAGTTTGTCAGCCATCTATTCAGTCCTGTGGTTGATTAGATTGCAAGCTTCTTTGGGTAGAGACAGACACCAGCTGTTTTGTGCATTCAGTAAAACACTCTAAAGCAGCGGTTGCCAACTGTGAGAAAATGTTGCTGGTCCACAGAACAATTTGGATGTTATTTGCAA
>NW_027319675.1:0-3739 GCF_032062135.1 Pyxicephalus adspersus
CGGTATTAGATAGGAATCTGGCGTGTACATCGCTCGTTGTGTGCCGTTCTGATGGAACAAGTGTAATGAAAGTGGCGAGGAGAGCACAGTGGGTGCCACTCTGTTGTCCTCCCTCCTCCATAGAGCACAACGGAGCTGTATGTACCACTCTCATTCAGTCTTTTGTTGTTGGAAAGAATTGGAAAAGATCCTTTCCAATGACAATTTTTGCACGTGTACCCAATCCTTAAGCTGCATACACACGTGCAAATATTGTCGTTGGAAAGGATCTTTTACGATCCTTCAAACGGCTAAGCACTGCATGATGCATGAACCAGTAATACACCATTCTGCTCTATGGAGAGGAGAGGGGGAGAACAACAGGGTGGCACCCCCCTGCACGCTCTCCCTCTTCCCTTGCATTAGGATCATTCGTCGTCCGTGGACCCACCAGGACGGTCGTTCGGACGATGGTCACCGTACACACGCCAGATTCTCATCTGATATCGGCCCTGAGCCGAATATCGGGTGAGAACCATTGGATGTGTGTACGTAGCTTTAATTTAAATGGGAAGGAAAAACTTCCAACTCCTAATCAAGCCAGTGACAGCCCAATCTTTGTGTTCAATCAAGAGACAGGATGGACATGTCCCATGACAACACAGAATACAATTTTTAATCTCTGAGGAGAGAAAAATAAAAACCTTCTGAAGAACCTACTGAGGAGCCGTATAACTTGCAGGTGAACTTCTTAAATGAAGCTGGGACCCTTTGTTACATAAAATAAAAAGCAAAGAAAACCGTTAAATAAAAAAAAATGATGTTTTATTAAGAAAAAGTATGGGCAAGCAATATTTATTAAGCAATGGATGATGAGTTCTGCATCCCCAAATCCCTAATCCACCAAGTCGGTAGGGTACACCATCAACTTTCATTCGGGCCTAAAACTCAGTTTTGTTCAGACTGCAGACCTTTTTGAATGGGCCATTGAGCTCTCTCCAGCCCACGATGAGTTTGGCTTTCTTGTCTCCAATCTTCTGTAGAGATTTCAGCTCTTTTACGGAGCCATTGTTAAGGAGATTGAGGATCTTTTCCCGGCCGCTCTGGAGGACATCCGACCGCATGTTGACTTCCCAGCAAGGCTCATTCTCCTGGCCAGGGGAGGCTTTTTTCTGTGAAAACATTGAAGAATATGAAGGGGAGCAGCATGGTGGCTCAGAGGTTAGCACTCTGGCCTTTGCAGCGCTAGGTTCGATCTCAGCCAGGGCACTATCTGCATGAAGTTTGCATGTGTTTCCTCCAGGTACTCCGGTTTCCCCCCAC
Organism: Pyxicephalus adspersus; assembly: GCF_032062135.1. Taxonomy (NCBI): domain Eukaryota; kingdom Metazoa; phylum Chordata; class Amphibia; order Anura; family Pyxicephalidae; genus Pyxicephalus; species Pyxicephalus adspersus. The sequence goes on from NW_027319675.1 coordinate 1,303, forward strand.
ATTCCAAAAACATAGGTTATATGGCTTCCCCCCAAAGTGACCCTAGACTGTTTTAAAAGACATGACTATGGTACGGACATTGTGAGCCCCTTTGAGGGACAGCTAGTCACATGACTAACGACTTTATATGTCGGCACTATATAATTATTAGTTAAAATAATTAGCCAATGACTAAACATTGCTGCACCTGCATGCCAATTAAGCCAGAAGTAAAGTTGTTTAAGCTCCATAATACTCCTCTACTTACCCGTGTTTTCTTTACGATGGGGATCACATCGTCCTGGATATTTGACTGGTTGTTGAGGCCTAGACAAGACAAGAAAATACTTGTTATTATGAAATCAAATATTTCAGGATATAAAACATTACAATGATGGGGTAGGGCTGGATTTAGAAGAAATCTGTGCCCTAAATCTGAATTGTGATCGACATAAACCTCTGTAAGGTATCTACTAGAGCAGCTTTTTCCAAACAAAGGCCCATGGAATCCAAAAGTTCCTGTAAAACAGCCTTTCTCCTCCATGGCTCCTCTAGAAGTGGCTGGAGGTTCCTTAAGCAAAGAACAACCCATCTCTCACACCAATGACATTTATGACTATCTGCAATTGTTTCCATTAACCAATATAAGGAGACATTTTATCCATTTAGCACCAAGGTTGTCCTTCCCTTTGACCACCAACGTAAGAGGAAACTGGAATGACCATGAAGGGGGAACATTTTCCAGCTGACCAATGTAATGCAGCATTTCTCCACTGGTCAATGGTTCACGTTTGCAAACCGTGGGTTTCCTTGGGCACTCTGGTTTCCTCCCTCAGCCCAAAAACAGTATTCCACTAACCCGACTCTCTCCTCTTCTCTCAAACCTACCCAATACACAGCCTTCTCACCTGTTCTGCTTCCTCTCTTTGTAGTTCTCTCTATTGGCTTCTATTTCACCTTTTTCAAGCTCCTGTGCTTTGCCTTCAAATCCCTCCACAGTTCTTGTCCCACTTACCTTTCTGACCCGATAGAAAAATACCCCCTAACTACTCTCTTTGCTCCTCCAATGACCCACTAATGACTTCTTCACTCATAACCTCATCACACGACGCCCGACTCTCTTGAATGGCCTTTTCGTCCTATTCGGCTTGTTCCTACTTTCTACTCCTTTAAAAGGGCCCTGAAAACCCAACGCTTCAACCTCACCTACCTGTCTTCTTCTGTTTCATAAAAACCCTCACTACTCCCCCACCATTCCAAATTCTCTCTCCTATTGTGCGCTGCTTCCTCTACCTCCTAAATTGTAAGCTCTTCTGGGTAGGGTCCTCTCCTCCTCCTGTGTGTATCTGTCTGTCATTTGTATCACCTATTTAATATAGAGCGCTGCGTAATATGCTGGCGCTTTATATACATATATATATATACACACAGGATATAAATACTGTTTATTATTAATAAGAATAAAGTAGTTTTTTTTTTTTTTTTGTAAAGGTAACCCGATTTTGAAGGAAGGTTTCCCCTGCAATTTGATTTTTAGGGTGCTGAAGAAAAGAATGCAAAAAGCTGCAGCTGAAAAAGGTTTACCCATGAACAGAGCGAGAGGATGGAGAACACAGATGTCCTCCCCCAATGTATATTATGCGGGTAGGTCGTTGATGTTCACTTGGCTGACAGACACCTTACCTCAATCTCCATTTGACTTTCTTCCCACTTTTTCAGCAAAGCCATGCGCTCCCTTTTTGGGGTGCTCAGAAGTTGGGTCTCCATCTTTCCTTTCTCAGTGAGAATCTTATCCAATTTGAGGAGCCTCTCCACCACGGCCGGGTCCAACGAGGCCAGGTTGAGTTTGCTTCTGCAATCAGAACAGTAATTATAAGCAGTGGGAGTCTGAAAGTTTCTATGTAAATTAGGTCTACAAAGAACAAAAAACTCACTTTTTTAAACTTTCTTTGGAGGTATTGGGGGACTCATCCATAGAGTCCGTTTTGGTTTTCTTCACTTTCTGAGGTGGAGCAGTGGTATCTGCATCTTCCCGAGGCCTCTTCATGGTAGGCTGAGCTAAAGATATGGAGAGGAGATGATTAAAGTGAACCTGAACTCCAGCGATTTCCTGTTATAACAAAACAACTACAAATGGTAAATATGCCTGCGGAGAAGCCTAGAAATTACTACTTTTTATCTCAAATTCTATGGAAAATTAGAAGAGTCCTTCCTGACATAAAGGGGTCTACAGCTTATGTTTTGTGTGAGCCAAGGCACTGCTCTCCCTGACTGCAAGTCTCAGGTTTATCAACACTGCTACTATGCCGCTCAATTGAGGGTTCTGCCTTCAGGAAGCAAAGCCCTGTCCCTACCAAGATGGCCACTTACATACAGCACAGAAAAAGTCATGGTAGGTCAATAAATAGGAAAAGATCTGCTGTAGGGAGACCACAGGCAATACTGGTGACCAGCACTT
>NW_027319676.1:0-3737 GCF_032062135.1 Pyxicephalus adspersus
AAAAAATGCTAGAGTGCTATATAATCTACCTGTGGCTGGGCCTGAAGGCATTTATATAGGCTCTGGTAGCTCCAGTGTTTCCTCTAAAGCATTTTTCTGTATCTAAAAAAAATATTCCCAACCCCACCCAGCGCAACCCTGTTTCTTTTTTTTGCTGTCTGTAGCAGTTGGGGATATTTTTCTTCCTATCCTGTCCTAGGGACACAGTTGTTTTAGGAACAGTTGTCTATAATAAAACTTCTTTTGTACATTGTTTTGGGGACAATTATTGAAATAGCTTATACTTTCTTTTTTGGTATCAGTGGTACAAACAGAGGGCAAATCTCTCCAATGGGGGCACAAAAAATAAAAAAATGTCACAAGAAATAAAATGTGACAAACACTTTTATCCTTTCCCTCTCTGTCCAAATCTTAAACAAAGTTTTTGCCCAGATAAATACTTTCATAATTTCAGTTCCATCCGCAGTTGCTTGCCTAGGCATGGGAAGGCATAATGGTAGAAATGAGGCTTGAGGAATGGATGTGATAAATGAACAGTTAGGGGAAATGTGTGTGAGTCCCAGCAATAGATAATGGATGGCGTTCTTTCTCCCAGTGACACAGGCTGTCCTGGAAATAACTTTGGTTTGATTTATAGTTTGCTTGAAAACACAAGTTAGCTGTGTTGTTTCTGCCACTTTCCCTGACTGACACACTTCCTGATCTTTGTGCAGCACATACAAAAGTGTCCCAAATAAAGCACCTGTGTGCGGGCAGCATGCAGGGTGCCAGTGACCTGTGACTCAGTGCCGGGTGACAAGCTGCTGAGGGAGGCTAATGGGAACTTGGTGCCCCTAACACATAAAGGGGCAAGATGAATAACACCTTCTAAATGGAAGAGAAGAGCACAGGGAACTGCGCCGGCCCCAGACACAAAGAATGCACAGTTTTGGCAATCTGTAGCAGAATAACAGATTGAATGGCAGTGAAAATACACAAGCGCACAGCTCCTTCACAGACACACTGTTCACATTAATGCTAATCTATTAATAAAAGGAAAATACACACATACAAGACAAAATAAATGCTGTTTGCGAAGGTGCAAATGAGCCACAAAGGAACTTATGTAAACTGAGCATAATAAAGGACTCATTGTGAAGAAGGCAAAGGTTGGGCACTAAATATACCCATACATGGGGGTGCCTGATCCTTTGTTAAGTGTTGATCAGACAGTTTGTACAACTTCCCCTTGGAATGATATAGTCATATAAAGGACTGTGACAGTGGCTGGTTTTAGTGTCAGACATATTGGGATTGACCTAGGGGTATAGGGATTGTTGACTTTGCAAAGAGAATGTTCTCTGGCTTGGAAACCTCCCCCCCCAAAAAAGAAAAAAAAATCAGTCAAACAATCAATTGCCAGAAAAAAAAAAATTAAAATTCTCCAACACATAATTTTGTATTCAAAGTGAACAGGAGCTCACCCTAAATCTCTGTTCCCTGAAATCCCATTGAAGACTCAGCAATTATTAAGGAAAAAGCATGCAAAACTGTGCATGCCAGTACTTAGTTCTGTGCACGCCCATGAATCCCTATGTGTGTGAATGTACTCTTCCTTGAATAATTATGGCTACTGGTCACAGTGATTATACATGGAAACATAGTAAAAATTTACAAAGCTTTATTATTACAGCAGCTAACAGTAAAAAAAAAAAGAAACTAATTGTCTGGGAACTAGTTGCATTTGGATGCATTTGTGTTGCAGTACCTGGAAATGACATATTGCTTCTGCCTCTGGAGGAAGAACATCCACAGCAAACACAAGGCAACATATACAAGTCTGTTCCCCTATGGTTTGGTTTGTTGCTATTGGGCATATAGCAGCAGTTTCGTATATGCCCAGGAGTGGCTAACCATGTAATTTTTTACACATATCCAAAAAAAAAAGGCCTTGAGATTCCGATTCACATGAATGGACTTGTGTAACGCAGTGCACTTTAAATTTATCACAACAGGCCACCCTGTTATAAATGTACCCTTAGCAATCCTTTCACTGGCACATTCTTGGATCCAAGTGTGACATGAGCCTTAGTGTATTTGTCCTTTCCCTATTTATTACATCATTTGATCTTAAAGCACAACTTGCAAACATCAAGACATTGGCAGCTTTAATTGCATCATGGGAACTGAGTGTATTTCATGGTTCAGATGTACTCAGCTGTGAACATTAAGGAGGAAGAATAGCCACATATGAATTAAAAAAAATTAAACCTCTTCACATTTCTTGTCTTTTATAGCCTTTGGGCACCTTGAAAATGTATGTTTTTTTACCGAAAGGGTTGTAGTTTACCTAAAATGTTAATGTTGTTATATTATGTGACCACTTTCCAATACAAACTTTGGATGAAATTCTTTGCTAGTTGCTGTAGGGTTGTGTACTTTGCACATCATCACTGCTCTTGTCATTGTCTGATTGGATAAGCCTGCATGAAATGTATGCACAGAATGTTGTAACCTGTTCCAGTTTCTCTGGGGAAGAATTCATCCATTTACGAGGGAGATTGTCTGGTGGGATATAAACAAGCGTGATAGTGCTCAGACCACTTAATCATCCAGCGGTCAAACATTGTTAACATCTTCCATCCCGGATGAGATTCTGCTGTCAAAAGAAGTTGACCTGATGAGAAGTGAAACATTAATAACGAAGGCTGTAAAAGTTAGCTTCTTGATTGTAAAAGACTTATAGAAGTCTTATTAGGGAAACATAAATCTAGAAGTATACCTCATCCACTTTCTTTCTTGCTGACCCCTTATTATGTGCATTACTGCAATTACAGTATATGACTTTTCTCTTCCCCAACCTAAAGAGATCCTGGTCAGGACTACATTCTAATGTGCTGACACTCTATGGGCCGACACCTCCAGGCAGTTTGTATTGGCTGTACAAACATCTATTCGAGTGGCTTCATTATTTTGTGATCAAGTAAAAGCAGAAGGTTGTACAAGTTGGCTTTTGACATTGATATTTCCCCTGAAGAAGTGGGTTGTTCCCACGAAACATGTTGGGTTCTCTAAAAAGTATCAAAAATCGTCAACTTTGTAATTCAATGGTGTTATGTAAAATGTATTTTATGAGAAAATAAAATATTTTGTAGTTTTATCTTTAAGGCCATATAACACCTTATTCTGGGGTGTATTCATCAGGAAAACAGCCTATGTCTACTTGGCAAGTTTTCTGTGTATTGGTATTTCTTGGGAGGTGGTATTTTGACTCCCTGAAATAGTTGGGAAAGATACATCAACCTCTTCATATTGTAGTACAGTAACTAGCAGTCAAACATACATACACAGGTGGAGGTCAGATTTTTAGGGGAGGCAGCTAAACTACCTATGAGTCATGAGGACTGTAGACCTTTAAGCAATTAACTAACTACACAAATGGTGTGTACAGGTAGTCACCGGGTTAAGGACATCCGACATATGGACGCCTCCTTGTTATGAACAGGGATTCCCTGCTCGCTGTGTGCAGAATAGAGGCTTAGAGGGGGGGGGGGCAGTTTGCATGACTTGCAGAAGAAATCTTTTGCTAAACACAGCTGAGGTTATGAGTGACCCCAGGGGGGTGAGCCCTTCTGCAGCCTCTTGTAACTCTTTAATTACCAAGACTAATTCTACAGTGTTTTTTTTTTTGCATATCAAAGCACAGCTTGCTCCAGAAGTTAATGAATGTCTAGGCTCCATAAAGTTTTTGGCTTTCT
>NW_027319677.1:0-3737 GCF_032062135.1 Pyxicephalus adspersus
CAGGTCTACAATTTAAAAAAAAAATTTCATGAAAAACAGTGGATCACTTTTGGTACAGAAATCTAGACCTCAGTGTAACGCTCAGGTGGTTAAGACTGTTTAACTGTTTATAGTACCATCTGTCATGGACACAGAATGATGTATGACATTAGATGAATAGTGTGTGTTGCACAAATGAATGATAAATGCAGGTATTCAGAACAATAGGCAATAAGTGCCATACATATTGTTAGCTCTACAATATTAATAATCCATAAACCTGAGAGGTTCAGACCATGTTAGTTGCCAACATCTGTGTCCTGATTATAGATCCATTTACTCTCAGGGCAAACAGCTGCATTCATTACATTCCATAGGTTCATTTATGTGACAACTACATAGCCAGCCATTTTCCAGATGTAGTCAAGATTTTAACTGCAGTAAACACATCCAAAAAGTAAATACTAATTATTACAATGATTCTTTGCTTTAAAGTTTTAGCTCCAATTACTAACATGCTGATGAAGATGCTAGCCAATTTTTTTTTCATTTTATTTTGTACAAGTTTGAGTTTAAATTAGATTCTGATGTTTCTATGGGTTTCTGGATGTCTGGTACAACAAATTAGAACAAGAATCCTTTACTGAATTAATTGAACTAATTTTACTGTTGCAATGCTTTACAGTAATTAAAAGTGCCTTTTATCACATTTTCGTCAAAACTATGTCAGATTATGTTTTTGTTATTAGATTATTTTTTTTAGTTTTTGGGGTTGATTACTAAAGAGTTACAGTTTTTAGTTTTGCAAAGAGAATGTTCACTTAGCTTAAAGATTAAAGTGAACTTGAGTTCCCAATCATCAAACAAAAATTTTTTTTTTCTCAACATAAAGGAAGAAGTGAATACAGTATGTCCCCATTTTATTGAGTAAACTAAATGCATGTACTTTGTAAACTGGACTCTTACCCAATCAACTCAATTCAAGTATATTTTGGGCAGCAGTGTTGGCTCAGTGGCTAACACTCTTACCTTTGCATCGATAGGTCACAGGTTTAAATCTTAGCCAGGACACTATCTGCAAGGAGTTTATATGTTTCTCCTGTGTTTGGGTGGGTTTCCTACCACATCTCAAAAATATGTAGTTAACGTATGCAATTAGCTTCCTCAAAGTCTGAGACTACAGTAGGGACATTGGATTGTGAGCCCCTATGGGGGACAGTTAGTGACTATGGGCTTTGTAAAGTGCTGTGCTATATAAATAAAAGAAAATAAAAAATAATACATCAATCGAAATGTTTGCACAGTTTTTAGACCGATGGCATGACTGTTTTTCAGTCTGGGATAGGTGGTCATTACAATTGACAAACTGGGTGTCTTTTGTGGATTTTCCAAGTAACTGCAGAATAACTTATCCACCACAACTACACTTTATTTTTTTAGATAACGTATTACTGGTTTATGTTTCCTTTTCATTAATAGTAACTTCCCTTGGTAAAATAATGTATGCACAAAAAGGCATTGTAATTTTAAAGTATCAGTTCACTAATTCATACCATGCATAAAGGAACTCATTAAGTATGGAGTCTTTGTTACTTAATGGTACATAGATCTCTGAGCAACTGAAGTTATGTACCATGAATCTAAATACTTTAAGGGATAATATAAAATTATCTACTGTTCTTTTATATCTAAACGTGAACATTCATTTTCTTATGCTGCATTGCTGGCCTTGCTGAGGAGAAATGTAGTATATTATCATAATTGCATGTTATTTATTAGCCGGGAAACAAATAAGTCAATCTGAAACAATTCCCTTTTGTTATTCATGGATCCACATTAGATGGCAGAAATATAGTAAAGCAAACAGTCTGTTATTATATTTATTAAAGCCGCTTTGTGTTAATGAACAATAACATTGACTAATAAAATAGTCTGTGCACTTTAGAAGATTAGGCAAGGCTACTGTGTTTGGTAAACTGCACTTGTATTGTGTAATGTATTGTATTGTGTTTTTGTGTACAACTATTATTTTACTTATTTAAATCAGGGCTAAAAATAAACTGTAGAAAGTTTTCTTTTTAGGCAAATAATAAACATCATATATGAGTATTTTATATTTGAAGCCATCAGGAAAATCCTTAAGTACTTTTACACATGTTTACTATTGATAACCTTTACAGCTTCACTGAAATTAACCCTTTGATTACAGAGCTGGGTAGCTGAAGCTTGTCTCAGAGCTTAGTAAGTATTAAGTAGTAACATCCACATTCTCCACCTCTCTCCCTCTCTGTGTAGCTCTGTGCAGCGTTTAAATAGAGAGAGTCTGAAAGTAATCAGGTATGCTTGCTCACTAGCTCAATCCATTGATACGTAAGTCCTTCTATTTTAAAGCTTTGTATTTAAAGGAGTCTTGACCTCCCACAAGATATAGCATTTGTTGGCATACAGAGCAAATACAACAGGTTTTCCTAAATAGCAGGCTGTCCCAACTGTACACACTTGCCTTGTCTTCGGTTCCTTGCTGTTCTATTAGGCTTCTAAAAACTTTTTATTTGCCCTCATTTAGCAGCCAATTGGGAAGAACCATTTGGTATTACATACTTTATATATATATATACTAAGTTTTTTTTATTATGTTGTCATTTTAACAGGAACCTGAATAAAAACTACTATTAAACTGATTTTTAAATTGCATGGACCAAGAACAGATTCTCTTAGGATAAAAATCAGGGTTGTATATAAGTCCATAAACTCATAAAAATCTTTTAGAAAGTGATTTTGTGTGGTAGCAAATGTTTTTCCAGTGATGTCTCCCATAACAGATAGCATCAAAACATGCCACTTTTGGTCAACATGTGGATTTTCCATTGATAAATGGGTAATCTGAGTCATTTGCAGTATGTATAACACTCCTTGGTCAAATTCAAATCATCAGCTGAACCACTGAAGTCTTTCTATAAAGACCTTGCACATTGGTATAGGAATCCTAAGCCTAGGAGGCAACCATTGCAAATGTCCTTCTAAAAATAACAGTTGCTTGACTGCTCTACCCTTGATTGACTTTCTGAATCACTGACTTGGGACAAGCATGCAGCTAGTTAGCGGAAACTTTGAATTCTGTATCTGCACCTTTTGTATTGGTGTACTGAATAAAGCCATTGGATCAATAAAATAGGCAGGCACTTAACATTTTCAAATAATTCTCACCTGGCAGCCTGCTGCTTTTTCAGTATAGATTACCTTTATGTTTAGGGTGAGGGGTAATTTGTAAAGGTTATGGTTAGTGTCATGGGTTACATGCTATCATGAAATTAACTCTTAAGTATATATTGTTTGTGTGAATTTTGGTTTGAGGACTCATCGTAAAGGTTAGGTTAAGTGCTAGAATTAAGTAAATTGTCACAGTTAAACTTACGGGTTTATATCAAGTTTCAAGGTGACCATAAGTGTTAAGGATAGTCAATACTTGGTTTTAATGGGTCCTTGTGGATTTAGGTTTTGTTTAATACTCCACAACCAATTGTACTGTACTTGGTTGGCACTGCTGAAAACAGTGATACTACATGAATCGCATGTATTCCAATAGGCTGGCCAAGTTTACTATGTTGATCACAAAGGAGACTAAAGCTACATACACACTTCCAATTATTATCGTTGGAAAACGAACGACGAACGTTCATGCACGATATATATGAACGATCGTATAGCACCGATCCTGCACATAGAGTTAACGACACGATCGTTCGTAGATATTGTAC
>NW_027319678.1:0-3736 GCF_032062135.1 Pyxicephalus adspersus
ATATATATATATATATATATATATCATTTTCATTATTTTATACAGTGGTGAAAGTACCAAAAGTGCTTGGGTACAGCCTCACCTTTCAATACCCTATTACCATATTATATATATACTCAAGGAGGCAGGAGCTTGTGTGTAGATAATCCATGTGACAGGGAGATCACTTTATAAGCTTTATCATCCATCATGTGTGCTGACATCATCTTGCATAAAGACTTTTAAGCCATTTTCTATTTTTGTTTTTCTTGCATATAGTTGGGGAGAACCAGAACCTACTGTAACTGTTGCTGTCTCTGACCTCAGTAGGTAAAATTTTTCAATTCTTCTCCCAATAGCACAATGATAACAACAGTCAATGACCGCTATGTACATCACCAACCACAAAAAGTGGTATAGTGACCTCAAGAGAGAAGCAATACATGAATCTGGAATTTTAAATAATTTTTTAATTATTTTATTTATTTATTATTTAGTTTTATGTAGTACCTGTTAAGGTCATTGTTATGGCGTGTGTTGTATATGTGACTAGTTGAAACTGTATTTTGCTGTATCAGCAGCAAGGCCTACCAACAAAGAAGGAGAGTTGGTGTTGGACCCGGTGGAGAAGACTGTATGCTGTTGGTGTTTTGTATCGTTCATCTCTGCAGGACCATGAGAGCGGTGGAGACAATTTGCAAGCAATGCGAGGATAGGTAGTCTGCACAGAGATAATGGATCTGATTTATTAAAGCTCTCCAAGGCTGGAGAGAATACACTTTCCTCAGTGAAGCTGGATGATCTAGCAAACCTGAAATGGATTTTGCTATTTGCTAGCAAATATTTTGAATCCTTGACCAAATCCATTCCAGGTTTGCTGGATCATTTCACTGATAAAAGTGTATCTTCTCCAGCCTTGGAGAGCTTTAATAAATCAGGGCCATAGTGACACCCAGCATGTCCAGCAATCTGTGATTGGAGCTAATTTGTAAATACAGCATCAATATGGAATTGCTATTCTTGCATAAATAATTCCTTTACCACTGAATAATTGTAATTGTATGTGCCCCGGAATGGTTTTCTATGTACACTTATCAATACACCAGTATTACAACAGTTCACAGTAAAAGCGGTGCTAAATCCCTATCATAGAGTGTGGACTGTTACCTTTCAGGGTTTCATTTCCCCAGTGGTGGAACTCAAGGCTTCCGTCATTGTTATATCTGAAACCTCCATCATCATATCTGCTGCGTCTTCTGTGTGGTGTGGTGTCCCACTATGGCCACTCCCAGACATAAAGGAATTACTTCACCTGGCACCTGCTTTTATTATCAACAGCAACCAGGATGCACGATGCATGCTTGGCTTAGAAAAAATTGCAAGTAGGGTGAGTGAAAGTTTGTTTCTGCAAATTAGACTTTGCGTGTCTTTTTTGCATATAATAAGAAAAAAGCTTCTTGCAGTTCCTTTGTTGGTAGGACTTAAATTTCTCCCAGACTTTAGAATTGCCAGATGGCCACAGTATTACAGAGTAAAAAGCACATGCTATCTTTGTAAACCAACAAAAATTACACAACAGTTGGTACTGTTACTTGCATGAGCTAAATTTCACTAAATGACACATGGTACAGGCTCTGTGCTTTAGTGAAGGATTAAACTATCCACCCCCATTGATCTCAGAATAACCCTAATGTCAATAGCAAAACTATAGCTAAAAAAGTTAGGACCAGGCAGGTCCTTTTTTTGCAGAAGGGACATCACCTGCCCCTTCTTCAATAGATGACGTGGCTAATCACAATTATTTAAATATACTTATCTGTCTCTATTCTGTTGCATGCACCGCCATCTTCTTCTTCTTCCTCACTTCTGTGTGTCCTGATCTTTGCCCATCTAGATTGGTGAGGCCGGGATGACATAACTCCGATTGCCAGGATGGGCCGGGTATAATGACATCTCCCTGGGCTGCCAGAACCCTGCACATCCCCACAGCATATGCATGCACATATTTTAAAAGAGGACAGCAAGCAGACAGGTAAGTATGTTTTTTTGCAGTACGTCCTCGTCTCTAATAAAGGCCTGCCTGATCCCTAATATTCAAAGCAAAACTATAGACTCACTTTAATGTCTAAAGCTACGTACACACGTCAGATTTTTATCGCCCGATAATCGGCATCGGCCAATTATTGGGCGAAAATCTGCTGTGTGTACAGTCGTTGTCGTCCATCATCCGAAAGACCGTCCTGCCGGATCCATGGACGATGGACGACGTCCGATCCTAATGAAAGGGAAGGGGAGAGCGCGCAGCAGGGTGCCGCTCCGTCGCTCTCCCCCTCCCCTCTCCATAGAGCATGAACGGTGCTGTGTGTACAGCACCGTTCATGCATCGTGCACTCCCTTGTCGTTGGAAAGGATCATGAAAGATAGTAGTAATAACATCGCCAACTCCCACTACAAAGCTTTTAAGTCAGCGTTGCTTAAAATCACGCTGCAAATATACAGTTTTGGGTCTGTAGGAATAGGGACCTCAGGCACTCCTATATATGAAGTTGTGCACTGCTATTTTTCAGAAGCATTTTTTAGGGTGTCACCTAGGGACAATTATCAGTTCATAACAAGTCTTTCAACTTAATTGCAGGGAAAACACTTCAAGGCCATTTTTTAACTACACTGCTTGGTAGCATATTTAAACTGCTGCTATACAAAATGAGTGCCCATTGCCTGTATACTGCATTCCCAAATTGTATGTTTTGCTATTGAAACCCGTGTGTCCTTCAGCTGTGTCTAATGCACACTAATGCACACTATTGCAGACTATTGCAAGTATTCAAGTGTTTAGTTAGTGCTCTTTACGGCCAATGTGGAACACATTCTTTTAAAGAAATCTTGTCATCAGTGCTAATAATTGAAGGAGTGGAACCTCTATTGATCTAAAAAAATCAACTGTGTACTAATATTGGGAAGGTGAAGCTTTACTGCCACATTAGGACAGCACCAAAACTAATAAGTCCCATAAATAGTCAGTGCTAATTTTAAAGCTTGTTTCATTTAGATCAGTGGCTCTCAACCTGTGTTTGTGGACCTCGAGGGTTCCTCCATAAGGTTCCAGGGGTTTCTAAAGCTGTGGCTGACCGACTTCCCAAATGATGGCATCTTCATAGTTCTGGGGTCAACACCTGTGGCAGAACCCGCTGCAAGAAACCAAGGACCATTTTAGCTGTTTGTAAAGGTGCCATTCTGACCACCAATGTATGGGGGTGTTCTTCCCACTGGCAACCATTTACATTTTTCCTATTAAATGAATATAAAAGAGGCTCCCTGACACCTGAAAATTTTTTTAAGGGTTCCTTGGGTGAAAAAAAGTAGAGAAAGACTGGTCTATGGGTATAAAACAGAAAATAAATAATTTGTTTCTTGCTTCTCTGACGGCCCGGTTTATCTTTCTCTCTTGTTCCAGTCCAGAAAGTGCGTTTGCCCTCAACATCCTTCAATAAACTGGTCCTGCATTCTATGGGGTACATGACCAGCAAAGAGCAGAGGCTTTCCAGGGCTGCTTATCTGGGGAGAAATAAGGAATTTATTTATTTTATTACATACCCCCCTGACTACATGACTGCTTGGACCATACTATATGGGATATGGCGGGCGGGGGGGGGGGGGGGGGGTGCAACATGTTTTTATGGCTTTAAATGTTATACCCTTAGTAGAAGTGCTCTCTAATTCTGTAAATTTGACCTATTATGTGTTCCTTTTCTTTTTT
>NW_027319679.1:0-3735 GCF_032062135.1 Pyxicephalus adspersus
TTAGGGACAGGTCATCTTTTGTTGCAAGTCCTTACTGAATTGCTACCAGGATTATTAGTCATGACCCAAATTTCACCTGTCCCACCTTCAAAAAAAAAATCCTACCATGCTCAGTTTTTATTTGTGTGAATAATTATAGTTCTGGTTTAAAGACATACACCTCACTACATATATCCACTTCCTATTGTGTGGTAATTACCCCACCTCCTTGATTGCACACTCTGGGGCAGGGTCCTCTCCTCCTGTGTCACTGTTTGTATTCGTCTGTCATTTGCAACCACTATTTATTGTACAACCCTGCGTAATATGTTGGCGCTATATAAATCCTGTTTATTATTATTATTAATAATAATAATAATGATAATAATATTACACCTACCAGAGTCGTCACAAGATCCCGTGCTCTGTTTAGCCTAATCTTTGCTGTGACTTTTTTATGATCCTGCTCTTTGAATTTTTTTTACTTTATTGCCAGTGCATTGCTAACACAACTCCAAACTAATTTTGGGATGAATGTATAAATGAGGTAGTATGGCCAATGTATACTTCTAGACTTCATAGGGGAAAGCAAACCGGGAATCTTTATGGCCAGGAACACAAAAAAAGCCTCCAACAAAAACAGAAAACCTATCAAAGAGGAATATTTTAGGACTGTGTGAGGATTTGTTGCAAGGAGCATTTTTCTAAATCCTCTAAAATCTTGCACAGTTTTATATGATCTTTTGTTTTCATGTAATGTTGTTGGCCTTACTTGGTATATCGCTCATCAATAAGTTAAAGTAGAACTTTAATGCTTGCAAGGTATCTTGTACTAGCTTAGGCTCCTATGGTTATCAACGTTGAAAAGCCAGTCATTTACTTTTAATTGAATAGGGGGTAACCACATTACCATGTCCCCAGGCAATGTAATTCAGATTCAGACTAACTTCCCCCTTCCCACAAACTTTGTTAAAGTATTATATTAGCTAGTCTTTTTCCTGGCTGTACCTAAAACTAAAAAGTGATAAGGCAGATTATTATTACTAATAAACTAATAACCAACATATTATGCAGCGCTGTACAAAAAAAAAGGTGCTGCAAATGACATACAGAAACACAGGAGGAGGAGAGGACCTTTCCTCGAACATCTTACAGGAGGTGGAGGAAACATCACACAATAGGAGAGGAAGATATGTAGACATGAGAAGTAGTAAGGGTTTAATAGACAGAAGATAGGTAGGCAAGTTTGAAAAAATGGGTTTTAAGTGCTCTTTTAAATGAGCAGATAGTAGGAGCAAGCTGAATAGGATGAGGAAGTAAATTCCAGAGAGTCGAGGCAGCTCTAGAAAAGTCTTGGAGCCATGCGTGTGACGAGTGAGGAAGTCATTAGTAGGTCATTGGGGGAGAGAAGAGAGCGGCTAGAGGAGTATTTTTCTACCAGGTCAGAAATGTAAGTGGGACACAGGAGCGTGATTTGATTCTAAGCTAAAATGGAAGCCAGTCAAGAGAACTACAAAAAGATGTAGAAGAGGAGACATTTTAAAAATAGCTTTTATATTTCATTAGTTTCCTATAATTACCCTTATCTTATTTATTTGTAACACTTTTTTAAATCTATAGAGAATTTAGTTATGTATGTATTGATTTGTAAAAAAAAAAAATGTAGTGTCTAGAGCAGTGTTTCTAGATCTTTTTAACATGGAGGAACCCCTGAAATAACTTTCTGGTCTTAAGGGAACCCATGCTATAATTACCATATCTACAGCTCACAGTGTATAAGTATGGGTCGGGGGGAATATGTTGAGTAAATGTGTTATTTCATAACTCTGGCTCTCTTCTTTCTGTCAAAGCCAGGAAATTTGTAGCACCCCCTCGTAAAATGAGAAGCAAGACCAGCAAAGCAATGGTCAGGCAGGCACAGATCAGATACAGGTCACAAAGTAAAATTGGCCAACATGTGATTATACCTTTTTGGAACTGCACACTGCCCATGCAATTTTGTGTGAACCTTTGGAGTGCCGATCCAGTTTTACCAGATAGTTCATAATTGTATAGGTTGGTTTATTTTATTTTTTTTTACCTTAACATTTTCATTTTCCTTTTTAGTAACCCTGTGCAATAGAATAGCCTATTAAAACTAATTTCATACAAATCCACAGTAATGGTGTAGCTTATCCAAAAAAATAAATAAATAATAAAAAAAAGGTTTCTCAACACCTTGAAGGTACATGGGGTTATTGAGACTAAAATCTAAACAAAGTTCTCCTAACTAGTATTGAAAGTCCATAACCTCATGTAGAGGTACTCGATATTTCAGGCACTTATAAGAAATATATTCATCTGTAGTTCCTGCACGTTTCGTCTGCTGGGCTTCCTCAGGGGAGTGGGGGATAAGGATAAATTTAGGTAGGGGAGAATAACATTAAAAGAAAAACAGTCAAAATGTTTGAAATTAGTTTTGTTATTATACATTTACCAAAAAACCCAGTGAGTATCTGCTGGTAATGAACTTTTACTATCTTTTGTTTCTATGTTAAATTTGACACCACAGGCAAAACATATGGTCTACCTAACAATTCTACAGTTGCATGTCTTACAATGGTAAGTAGTAAAATGAATAAAATAGGTATGAGCTAAATAAATAGCTCAACCAAAGAACATTTCTGACAACATTACAAAAGTCAGGGCACAGAAAAAACAGTTAACCAGTGTTAATCAAGACAGCAAGATGTTTATAAATAGACTTTTTTTACTCCTGCATCTATGTAAATTTTAGGACATACAGTATATATTAAAAAATAAACCAAAGTACATAAATTTACCTGAGAATATTTGTAACCTGCTTGTATATTCTGAGGGCACAAAGTGCAACCATCACAGCTAACAAATTACAACAGTAATCACTAGAAACACCAAAAGAATTAACTTTAACAAATATATCAAGGATATTTAAAACATTTATTTAACAAGAAAAAGAAATTAAATCACATGGTCTCAGTCTATATTTATCTTTTTCCCCCCATTCTACAAGTTAAAGAATTGCATATGTTTCAGCTAAACCCTAAATGGTCTTTAGTGCATGGTTGATGGCTACAAGTAGACTGCGCTGTTATTCACTTTACATGAGGACACATTGCAAACTGCTGGTGTGACCCCTGTATTAACCCAAGAAAATTTTCCAAATGCTACAGTGTCAGTGGCTTGAAAGATATCTGACTGAAGCTTGCAGTAGGATGACCAAGTTTTATAGAAGGGTGGGAGGTATGTCCTAAAACTTGAGGTAACTCAGCAAGTTAAAGTGTAGAGAAAAAAAGAAAGTACCTTTATGAGGCACAGATCATATCAGAAGACCAGTTTTCAGCTGCTGCTGAAATATAAGACACATTAAAAAGAACTTTATGGCGGTGCAGTTACTACTTCTGTAATAACAGTACCTTGAGGCTTGCCCATACTAGAAGTGTATGACATTTGTGCAGACGGATCTTAAGTCCTGTATTGATTCTTTAAAACAAATAAATAATTCTGATATAGACACAAATCAGTTTTTAATTATCATGCACTATGGTTTCACTTTAAATTTTTATCTATATACATATACAGCAAATAAACACACCACTTTTGTGCACCCTGTTCATGCGTATGCAGACACCATTAAGAAGTCAAACGAAAAATTAACCAGATACCATTTTTGAATCTATCCTAAATTTTAAACAGAGGCAGCACAGTAGAGACCCAAAAATTGCTACCTTGGGTATG
>NW_027319680.1:0-3734 GCF_032062135.1 Pyxicephalus adspersus
TATATAGAGGCATTATGGCTGAACTTGGCATATGATGGAAACATAAGAACATCACAAGGGATCTGAAGATGGCACAGCATTAGGTACAGTGGTGTCAATAGCAGAAGTAAGGACCCCATTGGGTGGCTCCATCAGAGTGGCACCCAATGCTGGGTCTATAGTGCAGAGTGGTGCAGGCAAGCATGGTAAGGTGTTCTGTATGTTGCACCCCCTCCCATCTGCCTCCCCTCCTGTCTGCAAGACGTAATTATAATATTTAGGTTTTTTTTCTTCAGGAGAATTTGTGAGATTGTGACACAAAGGGCATATTGTTTGGGTGCAGTAAATGTAGCACATTAGGACAGCAGCTACAGCATGAGGTAACCTTGATTTTAGTAATGTTAAGTCATGGCAAACATAAACCAATACCCACTATAACTTCTTTTTATAAATGATTGCCCTGTCTATTCCTGCATGGGATCTGTTTCTTTCCTATTAATTTCATTGTGTGACACCTGTGCATTTTTCATGATTGGTCACTAGGTGGCAGAACGAGTCATTGTTTTAATAGCAAACCTGCAGAGAGATCTGAATTTCGGAGGAATTGATGGGGGAATAATTTATAGAGATCAATGTGTTGGTAGACCCACTTTTTGTCTCTGTGTGCAGAGACAAAGGCCCTGATTTATTAAAGCTCTCCAAGGCTGGAGAGCATACACTTTCACCAGTGAAGCTGGGTGATCCAACAAACCTGGGATGGATCTGGTCAAGGGTTCAAAGAATTTGCTAGCAAATAGCAAATGACATTGAAGAAATCCATTCCAGGTTTGCTTGATCACCTAGCTTCACTAGTGAAAGTGTATTCTATCCAGCTTTGATAGAGCTTTAATACATCAGGCCCAAAGACTGGCTCAGCTGCAAGAACAACTGCATGAAATGCAAAAGATTCTGCAGGATCCGGCTTTATATTGCAATGTGTTTTACAGTCGATCGTATGAAAGTGTTTGATGTCCAGATTCCCCATCAGGGGTGAATAGCTCAGCCATGTGGGGCGATTTCATTTTTCCCTTCTTGAGTTTATGAGATCACAATACCACACCAATGGTGATCTGTATACCGTGATGATATCAATGACAATATTTTTCATGAAATGTATTTATAAGCTGGGCTTTGTATATTTGAATTAAACCTGAAGACACCCCCCCCCCCCCCACGGGTCATTGAGTTCATGGGCTGTTTTACCCATCAGCCTGCAATGGACGCCTCATTATCTTGCAGAGTATTTGTGTTGTAACCGGAGGTGGAAGAGAAGAAGCAAAACTAATAGGTAACAGCCACTTACAATGTTCTGGTCTGCAGGGGTCGGGTGACCCCCTGTATGGCCTTCTGGGAATATTTCTGCATTTTACACCCCCTAACTGCCCACCATTATGGCACACAGGGGGCAGATACCCAATAAAAGCCCCAGAAAGGCGACTGAGACAAAACCCAACATATGTACAGATGTAACCTGTGACTGGATACAGCAGGGCCCTAATCACATTGCTGTATCTTATAACAGTCTAGCAGGGGGCTTGTACAATGACGTCATCATTAGGCGCGTTTCATTGTTTGTGTATGAATGCTGCATGGCTAGTCTGCAGCCTTACATCTCTCCCAGTACAAACCTCCAGATCTCCTGAACAATATGTCCTACCGACCTGAGATTTTCAGGGTACACAGGGGACCCTCATAACTAGCAGTACCCCAAATTTCATCTCCCCACCTTTAACAACTTTTAAAATATAGGGGTTATGATTATAAAAACTAGTAAAAATGAGGGGTTGCTGTTTGAAAAGTAGGTGTGTCTAGAAGCCCGAAATTAAATATACAAATTATGGACCCCCGGGGCCACTTACATAGCAAGGAGGTGTAACCCCTAAATTTATACGAACCTGTCACAAAACTAGAAATGTCATATCACACTACCCTGCCCCGTTCCGGAGATGTAAAAAACAAAATTGTGCAAGTGGGGGACGCCTGTGACTAACACCCCTAAAATTTCATCACAAAGGCATCGTCAGAACCTAAAGAACTCTGCCCATCCAAAAAATCTACCCCGTTACACATTGCTGGGGACGGTAGTATACATTTGGGTATACATTTGGGGTTGGCACCTCCTTGCTATGTAAGTGGCCCCAGGGGTACATAACTTGAATGTTTAATTTTGGGCCTTTAGACACACTTTTAATCAGCAACCCTGATCAATGTTAACTTTTTTTTATATCTATGACTCTTATATTTTGAAAGTTCTGCTAATTTGTTTTTGATGTGATCTATTTGCAGGATTGTACACTTTTCACTGCCCAGCACTTATCAGCAGCTGGAATCCTGTGCATGGATGACGGCTGAATATGGAGCGGCCTCTGTTGTCCTTTCAATGTATTAAAGGTGCGGATGAGAGCTCGGTAGAGGAGGCATGGCAGCCGTGCACTCCACCCATCTAACGTTGGCTGTTGACAACTATGTACATGTATATATTTAGATGTGTGTGTGTGTATACGATGACGAATAATCCTCATGATTTTACCCCACTAAGCTCAATACTAGGGAGATCATTTGAAGAGCACTGATTAGCCCCCTAGCTATCACGCAATGCTAGAAAATTGTCTTTGTCCAGAGGACAGTGGAAGGCTTCTGGGAGAATGTCCTCTGGATACATGGGCCACAATACAGATTTTTGGGAAGGTGTATAATTTGACCATTTTTACATAGATAGTTGATCGGCATAGATTTTTTGTTGTTTTTGCCGTGGCAGCAAAATAAAAACACCTGTGCTGCATTTTTGGACATAATGCATATGTGCTTATATTTTTCACCGACACTAATCTGTGGACATTGGGCAAAAACAAAATAGAGATTAGGCTATTTTATACAAACAAATGCATAGTTCTCCCCAGAGGGTTTTACCCGGTTGCTCTGCCTGGCTGCTGTGCCTCCCCCGCCCAGCTCTCCTGGTAGCTCTCATCCTGTGTATTTGTTTCCCTGCACCTCCTAATTCTGGAGAAATTGGGGTTTGAGGTAAGATGCAGACAGATACGTGTAACAGAGCAGGCAGCACATTCTGCTAGGTAGAGATTTATGTTCTCATAATGCCATAATAATTACATTTCAAAAAGGTTTAGCCACAAGTGTCCCCCACTTGCACCTACAGTTTCAGTTTCCTATGCCTCCACGTGTACCTTAAAACTTCCAGGTTAATACAACCAACGGTTTAGGAGATGTGAAGGTTTGAACACAGCGAGTTGTTACGTTGCAGAATATGACAAGAAGCTTTTACACTCACATAGCGATCACACTGCACTGCCGATGACATAACACACTGCGGATAAACGTCACAGACCGTGTTTATTTAGAATATGGGCAGTGATGAGAGGGGGTCACTGGCTGTCTTGTCCCCACCTGATATCACATGCATGATGCTATTAAAACATCGCCACATTTTTAACATTATATTAAAGTGTGACTTTCTCTGTTATGTAATGAAAAATGTGCGTTTTTTGTTTGTTTGTTTTTGTTTTTACACATTTGTAGAGAGGACCTCTCCCCTTCATTCTTCACTTCCATTTCAGTAAAGACCAAAGGGGAAATCCGCAGCCACCTGGGATATTTGTGTCACATATCCTGAGCTCTGCACTGCTCCTTGTGTGCATTTATCTTCAGAGGATTTCTTATAATGTAAAAAAAAAAAAAAAAAGTGTTCAATCTCATGCATG
>NW_027319681.1:0-3732 GCF_032062135.1 Pyxicephalus adspersus
TCTGTATGATGCTCAATTTTTATTCCTAACTCAGGCCATTTATTTTTCAATATATATATATATATATATATATATATATATATATATATATATTACAAAACTTCTGTTTGAATTAGTCTGCTGCTTGTTATGTCCTAAGCTGGAATAATGGGGCACATGTGATTACTGTGAGTGGAGTACAGCTGTCATTATTCTGCTACAGGCCGCAAAGTGAAATGATCTGATCATTAATGGCTGGACAGACGCTTTCTTCAGTTTTTATATAAACGAGGCCCATTTGTGAGGCAGTTTGCATATATATGCTTTCAAATGGATTGGATCAAGCTTCCAGCAGATCTAGTGTATTTCTTGAGCAGCTGCATAAAACCAATCTGTTTCGAGTTGTAATGAATAGAAAGCCAGCAGCCCAGCACATATCTATCCCGATTCTGATGTAGGATTTTTATATTTTTTTTCCAATTTAATCTGAAAAGTGCTCACCATGCTGCTGTAGAAATGGAGTCCTATATCAGCAGTGGAACACTGACCCACGCTATAAATCACCGGCTCTGGGAAAGGAGCTCCTCGTCTATTTACACGTTGGGAAGCTGAAACTGTTTTATTGCTCTAATTTGAACACTTCACAGTTTTATGTAATGTGTTTGAGTTAATACTGTGATTTTTGCTGGCACTACATCATTATGTAAAACAGTCCAAATCAGCTGGATATAATTGTGTAAAGAAGCACTTCACTAAATGAGTCCACAGTAATGAATATCTTTGGAGATGGTGGCTTGCTTTAGTTTGTCTTTTGTTAAACCAAAATCCATTCCAATGATCCATAAAAGCACAGCAATGTTGTCTCTGTGATAAAATGTGTCCCATGAGGCTGCTTTAAGATGTAAGTTGTGTCTTATGTCCACTTACTGAAAGGCTATGTACGCATGTGAAATAATTGTCGTTGGAAAGGATCTCTCGCGCTCCTTTCCGACAAACGACTGCACAAAGCACTGTACGTACAGCGTCGTTCTACTCTATGGAGAGAGGAGGGGAAGTATGATAGAGCAGCACCCCGCTGTGCTCTCTTCATTTTCATTATGATCGCTCATCGTCTGTGTATCCGCCAGGACGTTCGTTTAGACAATGGATGACGAGCTCTGTACACACGCCAGAGCTCGTCGTCGATATCATCCCTGAGACGATTTATCGAACAAGAACCATTGCACGTATGCACCTAGCCTTAGACCGGAAGAATTCTGAGAAATCATAAATATTTACCTTTCCCGCAGGCGGCATTACGAATCTTCTTTTTTTGTGAGCTATTGCCAGTGCTGCATCAGCTACAGCTCATGACCAGAGAAAAGAATTATCATGTCAGCTGCTAATGGATCTGGCCCAGGATTGAAAACATTTG
Source organism: Pyxicephalus adspersus (assembly GCF_032062135.1). Lineage (NCBI taxonomy): Eukaryota > Metazoa > Chordata > Amphibia > Anura > Pyxicephalidae > Pyxicephalus > Pyxicephalus adspersus. Next base: position 1,394 of record NW_027319681.1, read on the forward strand.
CTAGCAAATGACTTTGAAGAAATCCATTCCAGATTTGCTGTATCACCCAGCTTCACTGATAAAAGTGTATCCTCTCCTTTAATAAATCCGTTACAGTTGCAGCTGACCTTCCCTTGACCTGCTTTAAACAGATTTACATTTTCATTTACTGCAAAAGCCTTTCTACACAGGTCCTTATTTCTGTAATGAACCTACATGTCAATGTAAAAATCATTGCTGTTTATAACTAAAGCAAGAGGTTTGGCTATTTTTTTTTGCCATCTCCGTCCCATTACACAGATTTACTTTCTGTTATACGATAGACTCAACAGAAACTCTTTAGATAAAGTGATGGCCTTCAAGTTTCCCTTCACACCATGCATTCTGCCCTGATATCAAAGCATTTCAGTGTATGTGATAAGTGATAGACACATGCAAAGTGTATTTGTATTGTTTCTATTGAAAACACATTGACAGTAAAAACAAATAGCAGTGAAGGGAGTTCCCTATTGTGTCCCTGTTGGGAGATTTCTTCTCCATGCCTGTTCCTAAACTCAGAAATAGTGACTTGTCTTATTCTTTCAGTCACATGACAATCGTTACCAGGACACATGGACAGAATGATGAACCCAGTGAGAACCCAACAGTGGTTCTGACCAATAACCATCTCTACCCATAAAAAAAGATTTAGGCTTTAGTTAGGCTTTAAGCAATACATGACAATAAATACACAATTTCTATTTCAGAGGGAAATGGTTTTCATTACTCTTGCTTGATTCCTGGCTTTTATTTCTTTACCTGGATCATATAAAAGGATCAAAAGTTCAACACTAGTAAAATATTTTTCAGTTGCAATCAGATGACAGCCTGACTTTCCAGGAGGTGCTCGGCTGTGGCAGCAGCAATGCATTTTGCTCAGGAGAGTTTTCCAGAGTTCTGTGCATAGAGCCATTTGTTCTATATTTTCTATTTGTTTCCCTAAACTTTTTGTCCCTTTCTGTAGGGAAGTGAAGAGAGGCGGTGTTGGCATTGCTCTTGGCATGTTGGGCAAGAAGTTACGGGACAACTTCAAAATAAATGTGGATTTAGGATTAACGGGACAAAATGGCGTTGTTCATCCAAGTCTTCAGGTAAGTGACAAAGACAACGGCTCATAGCAGCTTTGGGTTTCTTTTATATCAGAAATGATCATATTGTATTGTTCTAGTCTTGTCTACTCTTACCAGACTTTTATTGTGCAGTTGTTTGTAAACATAGAATTAAAGCATTAACCACCTTGCCGTTAAGCCCGAGCATGCTCGGGGTAAAAACTTTTGCAATTATGGTTAACCCCGAGTTTTTCTCACCAGATGGTTAAATGTAAACAAATGTTACATTGCAATCCATGATTGTCATATGACAATCGGTTTACAACTGAAAGGAAATACTCACCCAGTGTCCGCAGCTCCTCTTGCTGGCATCTGTAGTGAGATGTATAGCACAATGCAGAAATCTTGTATTGTGCTGTGCATCTCTCCAGAGATACCAGCAGCTTCCAGCTGTGGCTGTGTCTCTGTGTGAGGCAGGGAAATCCCCCCCCTCCCCACATCACCCGGAGGATGAGTCATCTTCCAGTGATGTGATTGGTGATGTATGGGGGTGTGTCAGGGAGGGAAATTTAAAAGCAGATTATAATGTAATTTGCTTTTAAATGGTTTTTACAGTACAAAAACGTAAATAATAAATAATATAATTCTTAGGTATAACTCACCGACATATGTCCGAAATTTTATAAATTTAATAATAAACTTTAAAAAAATTTTTTTTAACAAGCATTATAAAAAAAAATAGTGTATAATGTAATGTACCTGTACAGTAGCTTATATAATATATATAATACAATAATATATATTATATAAAGATTTCTTTGTATTGGACTCAATACAGCTTTTTTGTATTGAATTCAATACAAAGTGATTCGAATTTCCCGCCCCGCCTCCCGCCCGCACCGACGCTTGCAGCGACGTCACCAGGAACCCCGGAGGTTGTCACTGCACATGCTTGATGAAGACAGAAGAGGACAGACGTCCCTGGGGAAGCTGCGGGAACAAGGTAAGTATTTTTTTTTCAGGTGTAATCCGATTGTCATACAATGTTGTATGACAATCGGATTGCACTGTAACGTGTGTTTATATTTTTAGCTACCCCGAGCCTGGTTCGGGATAAACGATTGTAGCAAGTTTTCTTACCCCAAACCAGCCTCGGGGTAAACGCCCAGGAGGTTACAGCATTAACATACAATTCCATGTGGACTGTATATTGTTTTTCAGTGAAGTACTCTGGGTGTATATCGCACTCCTATTGAACTATTGCAGCTAATC
>NW_027319682.1:0-3730 GCF_032062135.1 Pyxicephalus adspersus
TTATGGAAAGAAGAGTAGAGGCTTTTACATGAAATGTCCAGCAAACCTATAAAGGTGTTACAGCCATGTGTTCATAAACATTTGGCCAAGTAGGGTCTGATTTATTAAAGCTCTCCCGGATTGGTGATGATAGACTAATATGGGAGAACCTGGGTGATCATTTGCCAACTAATAGCAAATGATTTTTAAGAAATCCATTCCAGGTTTGCTGTATTATGCAGGTTCTCTGATGATAGTCTATCTCCTCCAGTCTTGGGGAGCTTTAAAAAATCAAGCCTATAGTATATATATAATAAAAATAGGGGGGGCTATGCTTGGCTAACAAAAGCACATTTACAGTACATTTATACATAAGGATTTGTAAGCCAGAGGAGCCAATAATATTTTTATTTTTGAAGCGTAATACACATCACTGTCATCATTTATTGATAAAAATATATTTTTTCTAAAGGGTACAACATTTTAGTAGAACATAACTTTCGTACAAAAGCAAATAATGAATAAAAACTCACTGGTTACTGTAAAGTGCAAAATATGCTACCAGAAGTTTTGATTTCTGATAAATAAAACATCAATGTTAACTAAAAATTCCACCTTGGTTTTTCAACTTTATTCATCAATTTCAGCCCACTCCAACCTTCCTGAATGGCTTTCTTTTGTGTGTGTGTTAATCCATAATTTAGGTTCCTCTGTCTGGCGGCACCATCACCCTTTGTTCACTGACTAATCAGAGAACACACAACTCCCAGTCTGTTGAGCCCTACAAGAAACCTTGTTTTTTGTGCATTTTTAGTCTCATTCCCTAGTGATCTGAAGGCTCAAAACACGCTGGGTTAAACTCCACAGAGGAAAGCAGCACCATGTAATTATGGATAATGCATGCAGCCTATAATTAAGCTATGAAATAATATTAATTATATGGGTAAAAGGAGATTGTTTGGAAAGAAAAAAATCAGCCAGCTCAGAGAAATAATGGTACTATATGTAGCCTGGGACAAGATAATATAAAGTCTGGTTGTCACTGGGGATTTTAGATAGTTTCCATATTTATCCAGAAGCAGTAATTGTATGTTTTTGTCTAATCAATCTCTGTAACCACAACCGGCCTAAATGTAGCTTTATATTTAGTATGGATGACAGTTAAAATAAGTAAAAGGGCACTCTACCAAAGCTGATATGTCTGTTTCTGTTAATTACTTGAGAACTAAACACAGGACATTTTCATTTATCATTTGTCATCCGTTCTCAACCTTTTTTTTTACACTGGGGCACCCTTGAAAAATCTGGTGTTCCTTACATTGCTGGCTATTGTGAAGAATGTCACCCTTACAGATAGCCAAAAGATAATTTGTACCATTGGTAACTGACCTGAGAGGCACACATTGCCCCTTGCTCAAGGAACCCCAAGTAACTCTAGAGCAGGGATGCCCAACAGGTGGATCCCGATCTACCGGTAGATTGCAAAGGCAAAGCGAGGAGATCGGGGAGCCCTGCCTTTCAAAATAAACTCTACCGCGCACAGGAGTAATTAAGTCCAAGTTTTTATTGTTGGTAGATCATTTTGACTTTTTTAAAAGTAGCTCGCAAGCCAAAAAAGTGTGGGCACCCCTGCTCTAGAGGAACTCTAGGGTTACACAGAACCCCGGTTGAGGGTTACTACTGCAGGGGATTTATTTGTTGAGACTTTATTTTATTTCTTGATACAGAGTTCTTTTGTCTGCTGTGACCAATATAAGGGGTCTCTGATCTCTCTGTTGAAACTTTAATTACATTTTATGATGGAAAAGGCAACAAAAAGAAATAAATCACACAGAGGTGAGCAGGAACACCACATCGCCTAAGTTGACAGGAATCTGATATACAGATCTTGCTGCTGTAGTATCCAAGACAGGGTTGATTTGGTCCACCAAGTTCCATATAGAATATCACTTATAGTGTGGACTGACCCACTGAATATTTAGAGTATAAATCACATTCCTGTGAGTTGAGAGTTGAGTCTGAGCCAACAGGCTTTGGGCCAGTGTCAATATCATTACTTTGAAAACAGTTTGGAACATGTCTTTTACCTTTTGACATTCGACCTGTTTCGAGCTAATTTACATTCCAATATTCTTGTATGGGAATCCAAACAAAAGCTTGTTGACACAATTGTTTAAGTAGACCAGTCCAAATGTCTGTTTGAAATAAAGAATTAGGGACCGGGAGGAATCTGAAGCTTGAACTGGATATAAAGCTCTAGAGAAATATTTCATTCATACACAAGGATAGATAATGGGAAGGGTGGGAACCAATTTGCAAAGGAAAACCAGTATTTTAAAGAAGCAAGTAGCCTAATAAATCAATGTTATTCTATAAAATGTATTTCTAGGACCAGAAAAATGCTTCCGTCTCAACTGTCATTGAGAAAGAAGGACATGCTAGTTGAACAAGCAGAGGTAAAGCTTTCGGCAAAGTGGAGAGAGACCAATTAGTTGAGAGTTGCAGTAGTCAAGTAATGAAATGACAAGAAAGGGGCAAGCTTTTTGGTCTTGTTGGGGAATTATGCAGAGAAGGGAGGAAGATGTGACACTTAACCAGCAAGTCTGACTACTAGGCGTGACTATATCAATGTTTGCAATAATTGAGATTTCTGGAATTTCATGGACGACGAAAGAAAAGAATATAACTCATCAGCCTTGCATTAAATTTTACATGAACACCATATGGTATAAAATAACATTTCTTCCGTGGATATTATAGAATATTATAGATGTACTTGCCAAGAATGTGAATTCTGCCTATCATTTGTCGAGTGGCTGTAGGTCTCAGATCGCATTATTAAAGCAGCTGTAGAACACTGATAGTCAAATGATTTGAGAGAAGGAAATGACTGAAAGGTATTTGAGGGATGGCTGTAGTAAGAATGGGAAATAAAAGAGCAAAGTCAAAAGAAATGAAAGAGAAGCAAAGAAAATGAATTGTGTAAAAATAAGTAGGAAAGAGAACACTAATGGAAAGGAATAGGTAGGATAGAATGAGAAGGAAGGGAGTAGAGGCGAAGGGTAAGAATGCAAGGAAAGAATGGGGTTCATAGGAATTCTACTGTAAGTATGTAAATAAAAGACAAACAAAATTAAACAGTTATGGTATGGGGTAAATTTGTTTTGGACTTACAAATTTAGTTTGGATTATCTGCTCAATATCCAGCATTCAGTTTGGTTCTGTTAGACCTAAACAAACCTTTGTTCGAGTTGACAGGTTCACTATCAGACAATAGGAGTGCTGCCGGCTGTTTTTCTTGACAAAGGGCTTATAGGGAAAAACAAATATTTACGTGAGTTTACAAGCTTGTATCTATTATAAATGTTAGGCTGTAACCCCATCAGTATTTTTTGTGATCAGTGGTTGTCTACTGTTTAAAGTAAAAAGGACACAGCCAAATTTCATTTCAGAATACTAAACTTAATTAGTATTAAACAACTAATTAGACCTCAAACTGAAGGCAAATTCAATCAAATATGAGAGGAAGGAAACAGAAGAACTGGGAGAAGGTGAAGAGTAAAGATGGGAAGGATAGACAGGAAGAGAAAGGTTTAGTATTAGGAAAGAACGCAAGCAAAAAGCTTAATAGAAAATGAAATTCTGCAAAAACATTTGTAAAATAAGGTACTGTGAATGTATATAAAATTTATATAGCCACAAGTATAGTGAGAATTAACTCAAACTATATTATGCTGTTTCAAAATGACTA
>NW_027319683.1:0-3726 GCF_032062135.1 Pyxicephalus adspersus
GTGTCTTGCAATCGAAAAGCTACTACCCCTGTGCAAATGGAAGTGCAGGACTGCATATGATCCGCTGTTGCTTGAGATAGAGGAAGCAGCAGAGACAGATTTCAATAGGAACAGCTGCATCTAAAGAAATGCAAAGCAGGTCAAAGGCAACCTCCAAATTGTCATCCACACTACTCAATTAAAGTAAATTAAAGCTAAAAGCAAAAGCACAAACTAACCTTAAAGCTGGGCTTCAGACAATAAACTATATAAATGACTTGTTTTACTGCCAAATGATTTGTATTTGTACTTCCAGTCCTGAGATTTACACAATTCTGACATAGTAAAGCCCTATATGGGAGGGTAAAAGATTTCATGTCTTCAGATCCCATGGTGCAGTTAGGTAACACATACGGGTCTCCTACCCTGTGACTGATCAGTAAAAGCTGCAGATTAACATCACATATATGCCACTCCATCTATATGTTCTCTGCACTACAGAGCAACAAATCGGCTGCTTGTAATGCTGATTGTAGCGAAAAACAATCTTTTGTGAAACATGAATGAATGTCTTGCTGTGGAAAAATTTGAAGATCAATTTGTTCCCAATGCCTATAGCTACAGAGAATAGTCATTGCTTGTTTAAAAGTGCTTGTTTAGAACATGTAAATACTTTAATGCCCATGGTCCGGGCACAGGTTCACAGGTTTTGGCAATAGATGTGTACAACACAGATTAGTACACACTGCATGATTATAGCAATGTCTGTCAGTTGCACATTACTGTATTTGGTGCATTAGTGACAAGTGTCTTTATAAATAGGTTTCATAAGAAAACACAATGTTTACACATACCTGAATCCTGCAAATCTTAAAGGAGCTGAATCTTATGAGTGGCCCGCCGCTGAAACTCCCTCTTCATTGAAATAGCGCTGCTACTAAAATTCCTGGCATTATTTGAGCCTATAAAACAGTCCAATGCGGGGCCACACATAGGCAGAGAGCCCGCTGGTCTATAGATGCAAGTGATGCCGGGAATTGTAGTAGCGGCGCTATTTCAATGCAGCGGCGGGACAGCTGCAATTCATATTTAGGATTCCTTTGGGAGCCAAAACAAAAAGGACGTTGGGGGCCAGATTTACCCGTCTTACAGAAAGAAGATGAACCCAGCAAAGATAGGACTTGCTGGCTATGTCATTTGAAAAGAGTTCACAGGGACAGAATTCTTTCTTAGAAAAGGTGGCAACCTTATCTAGTGCCAGTCTAATGATGGCAGGGTCACTGTGAAGGGCACAACAAGGCAGGGAAATAACCTAATAAATGAGCAAGGTGTTGCTGTATAAATGGCAAAATACATTCTGCAGCATTATTGTCAGTGAATGAGTGACTCCTAGCTCATTCTGTGGGCAATGGAGGGACATCTGCAAACAGATAAATGTTTTCTTACCAGTGACAAGATTGCTATTGTGCCATGGACTTATGCCAGAGCTTCCACCAACATTCACATGCTTCTGGGCGCTTGCAAAGGGCTTTACTTTAAGCCTGAAGTTACATGAGCATATAACACTTTAGCAATCATACTCAATTCACTTTAAATTAAACCCTAAATGAATGACATTCAGATTTGTTAGCGCAAGTATCCTAATGGTGACCACGCATTAAAACAGCCAGTTGTGGTCTCCATCTGAAACCTAAGTGACCAGCGCACAACTGGAACACATCAACAAAGTACTTTTTGCAGTAAGACTTATGTGAAATAGGTCTACATTACTTTCAAGGACAAGCATTCTTCTAAAACAAGTTGTCTTTTAATTACTGCAGGTCCAAAGCCTTCTCCCATACAATGTGTAGCCCTTGGGTCCAATACATAAACCTCAGTCCTTGATGTTCACTGTGCAGCCCAACAGGGCCCCATGCAACTCTGCTTCTGATAACATCCTATCTGGGTCATGCTTCACCCTGCGCAGCCCAATGTATTCCTATAGACAAAGCCATTGCAGTGAATAGTAACTTAACTGAAATCCCTGATGGTAAAGCAAAAAGCTTTTAAAGTCTAAATAAGATTGTAACCCAAAAGGTATCATTTTATTTTTGTATTTTTGTGGGTTGTTGCCCTCCCCTGAGCAACTGCTCAAAGCTCCCTGATGACGACCCTGTGAGATCCAAGCTGTTTAACCCACATAGACACTACTGAAAACTCTAAAGCTGGCCTCACACCACTCCTTATTGCATGAAGGGTTATAAATTGGGGTCAGGTTAAGGTTACAGCTCATGGCTATTTTTTTTGTACTAAGTCCCTGTGATGGGACTGGCGCAGGATCATGTGACGGAACTGATCAGGTGATCAGTGCTAAAAGTGAGAATAAGCATTTGAGTTGCCTGATCTTCCCCATCAGCAGGGATCATGTGATCACATACCTAACCCATTGGAAATGTAACCAGCCAGGTTGGATCCTGATACAGCATTATCTCCCAGACTTGTACATTTTTCAGATTACATATTTAGATTAATGGCAGCAAAGTGAGCAGGGATCATTTAGCGTTAAGTCTGCTGGAGATGAAAGAGAAAATATTAATACATTTAGATTCAGGAATCTTATTTATCTGATTCATTACTTATTCTATGACCACGATTGGGATGATTAAAAGTGGGATTTGATTGTAATGGACAACAAGTACAGTTCTCTACTCAACCACTTCTATAAATAAGGCTTACTGTTATAAGATTCATTCTCCATGGACAATGCCCATCATTAGTCTTGTTGGGATTAAGCCTGTCATTGCCCTAATCGGGGAAGTGGGATGTCACTAGTCCTGTGGCTAGGTCAGGAGGTTAATTGCGAAGCGAGGGACCAAGCACTTCCTCCTTAGGTGCCATTTATCACAACAGATTCCTCTGGATTTATATTAATGATTCAGAGACCACCAATCCCCCCCACCAACACACACACACACCATCACACACACTTCTTCATTACCTACGGTTGGACTGGCCCAGAGATGGATCGTTAGCGGTCTGCATGCTATTTATTCCCTGCTGGGTCCTGCCTGTCACACGAACAGTTATGAATGAGCTTCTGTTGTTCTGTATTGATCTGACTGCCAAGTCCTGGAGATGTCACTGAAATCAGGGCCACACTGGGGACAGCAACTCCGCAGTTAACCCTGTGCATCACAGACAATATTCAGATGGTAGTAAGCTACAACTTATAGATTATTTGTTTTCTGACTGTGATATATTGCTGTAGGACATACTATATTATGGGGACATACTATATTACATGATACCATGGTGCTGTAACATATATATTATACTATAGGTTTTCTCCATACTGTGACATATTGATGGGGCACACTATATTAACATTGTATTTGTGCTGTGACATATTGATGGGGGCACAATATACAAGAGGGTGCTGAGAAGTTTCTGGCTTTGCCCCCTTCCAGATGAAATAGAAAAATGAGTGTGGGGGCATATGACAGCCTAATATCTCAGTATGTAACTGTGCAATATTAGGTCTTTGCGATTCTTAAAACTGTTTTTTCTTTTAGCGGATGAGGATGAAACCTGGCTCCACATTTATGATCCTGAAACCAAGGAACAGTCAAAGGAATGGCGCCACAGAGGGATCCCACGGCCAAAGAAGTTCCGAACCCAGAAATCGGCCAAAACAGTCATGGTGTCCGTTTTCTGGGACAAAGACGGTATTCTGTTAGTGGACAACCTACCTCAGGGTTCTAATATCAC
>NW_027319684.1:0-3725 GCF_032062135.1 Pyxicephalus adspersus
TGTATTACCCTTAGTTCATTCACTGGACCAAACAAGCCATTAACCTTTGCAGTAGGGAAGGGGTTCACTGCATTGGAACAGTAAGTTCAGCTTTTCGTGGCATTCCCTTCATTTTTGGTCATGAAGCAGATGGAACACCAGGTGAAAATTCACCTGGGGTAGTGAACATGGTTGACTCTTTTGTAATACAACTGCAGGATCAAAACAACTGTACAATGACAATTAAATGAGAAGAAAACCTGGATTAGTAGCCCCATTCATACATGTATGCAAAGCAACCTTCATCAAGTCTGGTATACTATGAAATTTGTGTGAATGGTAATTGTTTTCTATAAAACTCTAGATCTGGTATGAGGGCAGCACATTAAATAGTGGTACATGTGTGAGCTTTTCGATATGCTCAAAGTAAATCAGCAAAATATGCTGAGAGAAAAAAAGAAAAAAAGTTTTTATTAGTATACCAAAAGATAGCACTGAAAGTGAAAAATACAGCTGAAGACCAGTCATCTAAAGCCAGTATTACAACTGTATTCCCTATACTTCTGTAGATTGGAGAAAAAGTACACTACTCCTCTGCTTTTTGGGCATAACTTCTATAGTTTAGGTCCTCTTTAAGAGAAGTGCTTTGTTTTGGCCACAATTCTAAAAAGCTGATGCTGACAGTGTTTGGTATGTGTAAATAAGTATAAAAACATAAGTATGTATACAAAGCATTTTCCACTGTGCACAATATAGAAATACACACTGTTACCAGAACAGAATGTACCAGGGAGGTTTAAAAAGAGAGAGACCAAAATATTTATTTTACACTTTTATTTTTTGATACAGATAAAATGGTTCATAATGGTATTTTCAACATTCTCTTTTGACACATGCATTTTTATCAGCTGCATTTTACTTTTCAGTGCTAAGCTTAGTATTTATATGAAGAATAATAAAAATATACCAGGTAGCAGGTAAAAACACCACAACCTAATAAAGTGTTCAGTTAGTTCAGTTTTTTTTATTAGTTTAGTTTAAAAGTAACCATTAACAGTTATATTGGGTAACTAATCCTAACAACATAGTACATCAATTTGACTATGTATTTTAACACTACTCCTCTGCTTTTTGGGCATAACTTCTATAGTTTAGGTCCTCTTTAAGAGAAGTGCTTTGTTTTGGCCACAATTCTAAAAAGCTGATGCAAGACAGTGTTTGGTATGTGTAAATAAGTATAAAAACATAAGTATGTATACAAAGCATTTTCCACTGTGCACAATATAGAAATACACAGTTACCAGAACAGAATGTACTAGAGAGGTTTAAAAAGAGAGAGACCAAAATATTTATTTTACACTTTTATTTTTTGATACAGATAAAATGGTTCATAATGGTATTTTCAACATTCTCTTATGACGCATGCATTTTTATCAGCTGCATTTTACTTTTCAGTGCTAAGCTTAGTATTTAAATGAAGAATAATAAAAATATACCAGGTAGCAGGTAAAAACACCACAACCTAATAAAGTGTTCAGTTAGTTCAGTTTTTTTTTATTAGTTTAGTTTAAAAGTAACCATTAACAGTTATATTGGGTAACTAATCCTAACAACATAGTACATCAATTTGACTATGTATTTTATCCCAAAAGTAAAGGCATCAACCCAAAGGACAAAATCACAGAGCACAGATTTATGACATCATTTACCCTGTCACTATTATCGGATGATAAAGGATTACTTTACAGGATGAACAAGACCACTTATATTGTTGCTATGCATGAAAAAGTTTTAGAATCTTAATTATAATACGCAATAACCCAAAAATGTAATTCTGTATTTAGTGTAAAGAACCTGAGGATCACTGCTTAAGGCAGTTGTGTAGTAGAGGTCTCTATTAAAGAAGGAAATGCCAATTTCATATTTATCTTTCCTCTTCCTCTGCTATCAGGGGAGAATGGGAAGTATATCCTGAAGAAAAAGTGAATAAATAGTAGTAATGGACCAGAAGGTAGTTTCTCATTTCTAGGTCAGCTAATACACAACTTTCTCTTTTTCCTCTTAGGTCCCCTAGCAGACTGCATAAGGGAACCTTTTGAGGCTGATAATGTATTTCTTCCAATACTATATTATAAACTGGTTATTTATTATGCAGTAATAATGTTTTGTAAAGGGTTTGTGGTTAATATTATTGCAACATGCACTTTTTAGGCCTAATTTTCTATTGTTAATAGAAAAGCTTGCTTAGGTTAATTTTTAAAATGTATTATTCAGTTCAGTGCACCAACAGAATCTAAAAATGCATTAAAAACAACAGAAAATATATGGTGAAACTGCCCCTCCTTTTAGACTCAGCGCCTAATGTTATTGATTGCTACGCAGGTCAATTAGCAAGTTGCTTACATTTGCAGATCACATAAACTGTGTAAAACTGCATAATGTATATGCTGTTGTAGGAAAGCAAGTTAATTAATTAAATGTGGACAGATACAACAAACAGGCAAAAATATTACTATGTGCCATTTTCAGTACATTCAGATACAAATATAATTTTAGTCAATTTCTGATCAACTATAGGTTGGAGACAACCGCTAGCATATTATTTTATAAGATATGCAGCTGCTATGGTATAATGCAGCATTCCAATGCAAGCTCAAAAGACATTTCAATCCATTGCACTTGCACACTGTATTAATAAAAAGCAAAGTAAACTCATTAAGTTTTTTAAAAAATGAAAATGAAAAAAGTGTTATTGCAGTATTCTAAAAGCACATGTGTAAATGAAACTTATCTGGTATTTTAATTTCTTTATGTATAGCAACAAACAGACACTTGATTGATAATCGGACAGAATGATGTTCCATGCTACACACAGATGTAATAAACCTTGTTGGGTTAAAATCAGTAAGTGACTGATGATCATATAGCAAGCTTGTTATTGTCTGCACACCTCAAATGGATTATATTTCTGGTCCTCTAAACATGCAGCATAATACACTTCATTCCAGAGAGCTAAATGATGAAGGTCAAAGAGACAAGAAGGGGAGAAAAATAATGCAATGCAGAAGAGCTTATTTCATTCCATGCTGGCACTCACCATAAGAGCAGAAAATCCACCAACCCAGGAGCTATCCTTTCTATTTCTTCAGGACAAATAGCATCTGCAATCATGTCAGGACGATGCAGGGTGACTTGGCTTACAAAGGCTGCAAAGCTTCGCTAAGTAACCCTGTTCTCTAGTAACTCTTCTACTATCTCAGCTTCACACAAAGCCCCCAGTCAATACATGCAGCTGAATGAATATGATGAAGCTATGGTAATAGATGTCATCCTCACAGGCTTGCTTTACAAGGAAGAATAGAAATAACAGGAATTCTCTACCATGTGCCTATGCTACTCTTTAAGATACCATCAGTATTCTTAGTCAGTCCCTGGAAACATCCAATCAAGAAGAAGTTAGCAGTGTCAGCATGACGCTGGACCAAAAAAAAAAAAAAGTGACTGCAGAGCATCAAAGCCTGCTTTACCCTTTTCTGTCTGCACACTGCCTTCTATACCATGTAGTCTTGGTACTACATCATTGTCTCCCAAGGAACTGCACCGTCATTAGGAGTGTCTTCTTCTTGTATACACACAACATACATGCTAGTAGATGAGGACATAGGTCAAAGGTGATGTTTCTTGGCTCTGCAATACACCCTGGATAATGCTGCATTGACTGCAGTATCCCAGCTCACATCTGTGCA
>NW_027319685.1:0-3718 GCF_032062135.1 Pyxicephalus adspersus
CTAAGCCGGCTGGCTTTCTCTTCTAAGCCGGCCGGCTTAGAAGAGGAAGCAGGCCGGCTTTTTCTTCTAAGGAGAGGACACCCGACGCTGGAGGGCGACGCTGGAACACGGACCCGACGCTGGATGAGCACAGTGGGGCCAGGTAAGTGAGATTTTAATATAGATGAAAAAGTAGAAGAAGAATTTACATAAGTTTATAAATATTTTAAGCTAGAAATGCTTACAAAATGCCCATAAAAGCATTATGGCCTTATATAAGGACTTTAAATCTTGCCTTTAAAACACCTTTAAATGCTTGTATAAACACCCATAAATGCATCCAAAGGTGGTATGGGCTTTTTTAAGCATTTAAAAAATATTCCAAGTAGACTTATTATTAGCCAAAACATTCATGCATGATCAAGCATCTGTATTACTTCCTCCTAAAAACAGGTATATTATTCAAACAACAGAAGTGTTTATTGAGTCCAATTTTTCTTTTGGAGTCTACATACCAAGTTATTCTTTATTTAGCAGATGTCAGCAAGGACACTTATTTGGCAGAACATCATGTTTATACATATATAGTCTAAATAACCAAGGAATATATTCAGTTCTCATGATTAAATACTGAAACAAAATGGAGTGTCTCAGGCCACAAAATGGAGTCTATCAGACCCTTTCAGGCTCAAGACGCATTCCCCATCAGATGGCTCTTCTGTATGTTTTTCTGCTGATACCATTGATTTTGAGGGTCCTCCTAAAAATAAGGGCAGAAGCGATCCAGGCAATAGTGATACTACCATACCGGCCGTGAAGGCCCTGGTTCGCCCTGATTACATCTGCTGATGTCTTCCTCTTGGCCTCTACCAGATCAGAGGAATTTGCTAGTTCAGGGGACTTGGGTCAAAAAAGTAGCAGACACTCTCTTAAAAGACAGGAAATCTACAACCAACAAAACCTAATTCAAAATATGGAAAAGATTCCTAATAATGTCTCATGAAAAAGGTTTCTCCACCACAGAGCCTACAGCAGCTCAGATACTGGAGTTCTTGCAGTCTGCACTAGAGGAGGGTCTTGTATAATACCATAAAGGTACAGGTGTCTGCTTTAACAGCCCTAACTTTGACGAAATGGGCAGAAAATGCACTGATCCAACAGTTCCTAAAAGGCAGTAAAGATCAGACCGCCAGTAAGGCCTTTATTTCCATCCTGGGACTTATCTTTAGTGCTTAAAGCCCTTTTTCTCTCTCCCTTTTATTCAATAGAAGTTTGTTCAATGGAAAAACTGACATGGAAAGTGGTGTTCCTGACGGCTATTACATCTCCTTGCAGAATATCAGAATTGCAATCTCTCTCTCCCCTATTATTCTGTCTCATCGGAAGGGGTTTATTTGTGGCCTTCTCCACAGTTGCTTCCAAAGGGGTCTTCAGCCTTCCACATAAACTGGGAAGCAGTATTACCATTGATGAGCCAAGCGAATGAAGAAATGGCTGAAAAGGATGACTCAAGTAAATTAGACATGGTCCAGATAATCACCACATATGTTCAAAGAACTAAAGGTTTTAGAAAGACGGATAACATGTTTGTGTTTCCTAGTGGACCAACGGGGGGGTCAAGCGGCCCCGACAAGGATCATCTCTTTTTGCATCTTAGAGACAATTAAAAATGCCTATTCCCTTATGGGGCTACCTCACCCACAGGAAGTGAGAGCCCACTCAGCAAGGGGTATCTCAACCTCATGGGCATCCTATGCAAAAGGTTCCACAGACACTATTTGTAAAACGGCCACTTGGAAGACTCCCACCACCTTCATCAGACATTACAGATTTTTCCGAACACAGATTCTGAATTCGGAGCCTCAGTTTTATGTGCAGCTCTGAAAAAAATATCTTTTAATTTGCAGCAATAAGGTGTTTAAAGTTTTCTTTGCCCTCCCTCAATTAGGGTTGCTTGTTACATCCCATGTGTACGCCGTCAGGAGGAGGACCAGGAATAGGGAAAATTGTTGCCATACGTAATTTTCCTTTCCTGGGAACTCCACCTGACAGCGTAGTTACCCACCCTCTCTGGTCCTGTCGCAAGACTTAAGACAGAACAGGGAGGTAAGTGGAAAAGGGATTTTATTGGAAAAAATGTGGTTCTAGGTGGGGTAAAAGGGGCAGGATTACCTATGTGTATGCCGTCAGGAGGAGTTCCCAGGAAAGGTAAATTACCAGTACTAACTAAAATCTGATGACCAGAGGCTCTTTTGCTCGTTTACAGGAAAACAGTTAACATATTGGCAAACTTTCAATCCAATTTTTTTTGTTTGGTTTGGCATCATACCTTGCTGTATACAGTTTTCTGAACCCCAGCCTTACCTTCACAGATTTACAGGCTTCTCTCCTGTACAAAAATTGTTTATTGAAGTATCACCGCAAAAAAAAAGGCCACCCGATTTCCTGACTGGAGGACATCCTTTTTCATCTAACTCTTACCTCCCCAGACTTACAGCCCTTGACCCACAATTTTAATTAATTGTACTGAATTTATTTCAGGTAAAAGGGCTCATCATTACATGTTGAGGTTACCTATGGTGGTATGCATGCAATTGCAATCTTCCTAAGAAATCCCACATCTTCAGATCACAGGATATTTGCATTATATTCCCCAAAAAGCCTGTATACTGCTTGCATCAGAGCTTAGACCTTTTCTGGACTGGGGGAGGGTTCTGTAATTATTTCAGAAAGTCATGTAATACTGCCTGTAATGCACACAAGTCTAGCTACTAAATCCAGTAACTGCATCCCTTTCAAAAATAAGGTATGTAATAAAAAAAATGTCATCAACATGTTGATAAAGGATAAAATGGAGGAATAAGGAAAGGCAAAATGTGAGTAGAAAGGATACAGAGAGTGATCTTGGAGCATGTATGTTCTACATGCTCTTATCATCTCTCGTCTGGACTACTGTAACCTCCTCCTCTCTGGTATTCCACTAACCCAAATCTCTTCTCTACGATCTATTATGAATGCTGCAGCCAGACTTATCCATCCTTCCCACCACTTCTTCTCTGCCCTATCACTTTGTAGTTCGCTTCATTTGCTCCCATTTCACCTGAAAATCAAATTCAAACTCCTGTGCTTTGCCTTCAAATCCCTCCACAGTTCTCGTCCAACCTACCTTTCTGACCTGGTAGAAAATATTCCCCTAGCCACTCTCTTCGCTCCTCCAATGACCTACTAATTACTTCCTCACTCATGACCTCCTCACATGCACAACTGCAAGACTTTTCTAGAGCCGCCCCGCATTTCTAAAATGGTCTTCCTTGTCCTATTCCGCTTGCTCCAACTTTCTGCTCATTTAAAGGAGCACTCAAAACCCATTTTTTCAAACTTGTGTTCTCCTGTCTCTAAAACCCTCACTACTTCCCACCACTACATATCTCCCCTTCTATTGTGTGAGACTTCCCCCACCTCCTATGTTGTAATAATTTATGAAATTGGTGTAATGATGAGGATAAGTTTGTCACAATTGGTATATATAATATGAGTCATATGAATATAAGATATAAAAAGACTCTTTTAATTTAATAAAGGTTGGATTATTACAATAAATGTATATTTATTGAATTATGAAAGGGGAAACTACACTTGTCCAGAGATGTATTTATACCTGTAACAGAATCCCAAACTTTTATGTCATGGGAAAATGCCAGGTCTTTCTGAAAAGCAAAGCTTCCTTATTTCAATGCAC
>NW_027319686.1:0-3718 GCF_032062135.1 Pyxicephalus adspersus
CCGCGGTGAGCGGTAATGGTATTGCTCACTGCCACCCCTATTCATTCTTTATGGGGCTGTAATGGGGAGAAGTTGCCGTAGAAGTACAGTCTCCCTTGAGACAGTGGTTCACTGGCATGATACTGGCACCACAACCTCACGGTCAGTCTGATCAAAGCCTAAAAGTCACACGATGCTCCAGTTCTGAGTTTCCTCTTTTATGTTGTTTAGAAGAAGTAAGGTTCTTCAAGTGCCCACACCATTGCCCCTCCAATCTGCAAATGGCGCTGTGGAATAGAGTAAAAACTAAATGGCTTACGGTGCTGCCCCTTCCCCTACCAGTCTAAATAACTCTTACCTATTCTGAATGTCTCTGTGTTGGTCCAGCTCTTACCCGGGTCCTTCATCTCTCTCCTCCCTACATAACCTTTAATGTAGCAGCAGGGGAACCAGCAAAAGAGAATCCTACAAAGAATTAATTGAGTGACAAATTTGAGCTTGCTGACATCTCATCAAATATGGCGCCCATCAGCAATCTTAGGCTTTTTGGATGTCCACACAAGTGAGACTTTTTCAGGTAAATGATATGGGTAAAACGTTTTACTTTATGGAAAGATTGTTTTTGAAATGGATGGTCCAATGACAGAGTCTCTTTACCAAATAACTATCACAATGGCTTAAAGTGTACATGTTATGAGAAGTATACAGTAGCTTGCATCTGACGATGTTTTCTAGCTAAAACTTGGAGATCAGTGAAAAGAACCACAAAGTGCAGAGGAGATGCCAATGCAGGTAAAAAGTTGACTTGAAAGAGAGGTCCGCAGCCATAAGAAATTAGGTGCAGGGCCTACATGACAGGGTGTGAGGCCTAGTCCAGGGGTGTTAAGGGGTATTAAAATGAAATAAGGCCAGGAGGGGCTTTGTTAGTGTGGAGCGTGAGGTAGGAGGGGATTAGGAATAGGACGTGTTAAAAGGGGGAAGACGGAAGTGAGAGGCCCTCTTTTGGAAGTAAAAGTTTCTGTTTTTGTTATGGTTATAATTTGGAATTTTGGTTCTTTTTAGCGGTTGGGGTCTTTGAAGGCAAGGATCCAGTGCATTGGTAAAGTGGTGGATTTTGGCAACGGGGGGTGCTCTTTGGTGGGGTCTCCCCCCTTATGGTGGCTCCTGAGGCGGTGGTGGGCAGCTAGGGGCCAAGGTGGAGATGTTGGAAGAACTAAATTCCTGTTGGGTGGGGATTTTGCCTTCTAAGACCTGCAGCCTGGTTGTTTGGGTGTATAACCTGGAAACCTTGGAGTTTGATAACATTATGGATATTGTTGTTATGGTTATGTATTATTAAAAGGGGGGAAATAGGTTGTTGATGAATTAGGTTATATTCAATGTAATATGTTTAGTGTTATATAATCACCATTTAATAGTAGTTATAATAATAATGGAGTGGTATGCTTGCATATCAAAGTGTAAAATGTATTTGTTTATTTGTAATTTATTTATTATTGCCAAACAGAACAATGACTGACCCGACCGGATGTGACATCTGAACTGTGTGTGCATGGCAGCTCCTGCTCATTACTCCTAGTTGATAGGAATGTCATGAGATTCTATGCTCTTTTTAAAGAAAATCCTGTTTTTTATGCACATAGTTGCTTTGTGGGATGTGCAAGGAACTTTTTCCATATCCAACATTTTTTTTTTAAAACAGCCACATCAAAAGTAGGTAAGTCTGTCTGCTGCCAGCATGCTGCAGAAGGAGCATGAAAGAGCTCAGCAAAAAAAAAACTGCTTTCACAGAGAGACCAAGTGACCTTTTTTGCAGCATGTTGGCAGTGGAGGGGCTTTTTTACTCAAAATGTTGCTGTTCTAATTTACACTGTTATGCTGCATTACCACATATGCGTTGAGACATGCTACACAGCATACTTGCATCTAAGAAGCCTATTAATTCATATAAGGTGCCTTACACAACAAAAAAGGTAAATGCAGCATTTGGGTAACACCTGTTACCACATGTTGCTTTTTGGTGCAACACAAATGCATTAGTGCGGCATCCTTCAAAAAATGTGCATTAATATGATTTGTAGCGATGTTTATTAATGTGCACATTTTGTGTGCTCCAGGAATGCATTTAGCTAATTTAAAGTAAATTTTGTTAACTTTATCTTCAATTTCCAATTTACAGAGCGCAATACCTCAAGCTTTATATCTATTTATTTATATACAGAGCTGTGTACAAGTGCAATCAAGGAGTAACTCATGTCTGTCTGTTCCCCTTCCTCCCTGTTCATATTAAAGAGCTTTGTAGGGAGTTTTATGTTTACAGCCAAAAATGTTGATTGCCCTGAGTATGTTTAAAACTTACCTACCCGTCTTCTTCTGTCTCTTTAACCCTCACCGCTTAACCAACATTCTGTATCCCTTCTCTTATTGTATTCTACTTTCCCCCATCTCTTAGACTGCAAGTTCTTAGGACAGGGTCCTCTCCTCCTGTGTCACTGTCTGTATCTGTCTTTCATTTGCATCCTCTATTTAATGTACAGCGCCACCTAATATGTTGGTGCTTTACAAATACTTTTTACTGCTACTGCTACTGTCTACTATTGTCTGCTACTTGTGGAGTAGGTAAGTGCTGCCTATACCAACAGAAAAACAGTGATGTGTGTTTCTTTGTATAATTATAATTTTATACCAATAGTTAAAAAATATAAAATATCAATGTATAAAATCTATATCTATATATATAAAATTGTATGTATGTGTGTGTGTGTGTGTATGTTGCACCATCACTCAAAAATGCTTGGAGACATTTAAACCAAACTTGCCATGCATATGACTGAGACTCATGTGAGTGCACCAGTCATCTTTGTACAGTGCTGTACTATATGTCAGAGCTATATTTGGATGTATGTGTGTATGTCATCAATAGGAAACACATGGAGACATTTCAACTAAACCAAATATTTAATAAAAGCAGTTAAAATAAACTTGAATGAGCATATCATTTAGAAATTTTTGTAGCAATACTACACAATAGCAAATAAATGGTGTCAGAATGGGTGGAAATCAGATAAATATGTTTGAAAATTCAGGTCAAAAGAAAAAAGTGCAAAATTGCAAAAACATAAAGACAAAGTCAAGGGAGCCATGATGTCACTGCCAGCCACCCATCAGCTAAATGATCACTAAAAAGCCATTTAACTTTTCCTATGGAGTTATGTCCACGCTAGCCAATCCAGTGAGTCATAAAATGGTCAATGAGATGCAGAAAATGTTAATGCTCTGAGTTAAAATTGTGCTAAATAAATTGCGTATGTTGCAGAGTTTGATTGTCTCAGTTGCAAAAAACATGCAATTTGCATGTGCAAAAAAGTTAAATTGTCTGCATCTCATTTACCATGTCCCAGTATTTCACTTTAATGCAATAAATTCTGTTGGACGATCATGCAGTGCTGTACAAAGTCAATAGTACTAACTAACTGTCACTAACTGTCCCTCAAAGGAACACACAACCTAATGCCCCTACTATAAAAAGTGTTTTATATGTCTATATATAGGTTTTATATGTCTAAAAGCGGTACATTGTTTTTCATGAAAATTTATTTTACAGTATAATATAATAGTATGAGTATAATAAAATTTGAAACACAAAATAATTTAAAAACAATAAATTGAATAAATAAAAAAATCTATATACTTAAAAAAAAAAATTTAATTTAAAAAAAAAATACATATTATACTCATA
>NW_027319687.1:0-1042 GCF_032062135.1 Pyxicephalus adspersus
TTGGGCTAAAATCTTCAATTAATCCAGTACCGGATCTTATTCCTGACACAGCCTCCCTTCCAGAAGGGGTTAAGGAGGATACCGGATCAATCGGAGGTGAGTTATCCACATTTATTAAAGCTGTTTCTTCTACTAATCTTTCCATTTCAGGTAAGATAGGACATTCATTATTTGTATTATCCACTATTAGTTTTTTCCCTTGTTTTTCTATGTTACCTTCACTTTTCCTCTTTTTAGAGTCTGCAGATGTGTCCATATCCACCTCCTCTTCACGCCTCGCCTGCACACCAGAAGGCCTGGACAAACCTGGAAGGATTTCTTCAGGTAAGCTGGAATGAACAGGTACATTAAGATCATTAGCTTGCTTACCCTCATCCGCCACCGGGGGCGGTATGTTCACTCTTTCTTTTAGGGCCGGAGGATTTTGCTGCACCGGCTCTGCAGCAACTGGTGTCCGGGATTCGCCCACTTTATTCGTCCTTCTCTCCTCCGCTGCAAGAACAAACTCAGGTAAAGACCTAGCAGCCTGGGCATAAGATTTTCTTGCGGTGCATTCCCTAAAGGAGTGCCCCGCCTCTCCACAGCTGTTACATTTAATTTGGTTCGGACAATCCTTAGCCAAATGACCCTTCTGGCCACATTTCCTACATATTGGGGTTTCTTTGTTTTGGCAATTTTCCGTTGTATGCCAGTATTCCTTACACTGCCTGCAATACTTAGGCATACCTTTGTAATGCAGGAAAATTCTATCCCGTCCTAACAGGATGGCTGAGGGGAGATGAAAAACCCCTCCAGGGCTTGGTAGGGTCAGGTTTTAAAACAGCCTTAAAGAGAAATTTACCGTTCCAAATGCCGTAACTGTTGGTTTCTCTCATAACAAATCTGACCTTATAACACATCTTAGATAAGGTAAACAGAACATCCTCGGGTTGTAAATAAGGATTATGTACCGTAACAGATACCGCAATTTCCCCACCAGTGTAAAGGGGAACAAATTCTAGGCCATTAAACTCAGGGTCATCAATGCATTTTGCCACTCTGT
>NW_027319687.1:2467-3716 GCF_032062135.1 Pyxicephalus adspersus
TTTCCAAAAGTGATTCCCAGTTTTTAAAGTTAGAACAGTTGCCGGAAAACCATACACCGAGAATTTTTAGGTCTAGAACTTGGGTAAAATTGAGTTTAGGGTCAACATAGAAGTTTCCAATCAAGAGAAGGTTTGATTTATCCATATTTACTTTTAAGTTGGAAACACTGCAGAACCATTCGAGAAACTCTTTGGGCCCTGATTAGGCTTCTGCTATCTCTTGCAATAATGGTGACATCGTCCATGAAAGCAACGCATTTAACTTGATTCCCATTGCTACCTGGAACAAAGAAGCCATTTATAACTTTGTCCTTTCTCAGAGCACACAACAGGGGCTCGATAACGCAGATGAAAAGAATGGGAGACAAGGGGCAACCTTGCTTAACCCCGCTTTTAACATGAAAACTTTCTGTGAGATTTCCATTTACAGAAATTATACTTGAAAAGTTGGAATACAAGCTGGAGATTTGATTCCTCAGTTTAACTGGACAACCTATTTTTTCCAAGACTTTAAAAAGAAAAGGGTGGGAGACTCTGTCGAATGCTTTTTCAAAGTCAACAGATAGAAGAGCGATGTTTTGTCCGCGGTCTTTTACATCCCAGATGATATCTCTGACAAGAATTAGAGAGTCCGAAATCTGACGGCCAGGGACGGCACATGATTGATCCGAATGAATTACGGAGGCAATAACTTTTTTTAGTCGGTTTGCCAGAATTTTTGCGAAAATCTTAGTCGGTGTTTAGCAGAGTGATTGGTCTCCAATTTTTTATCTCTTCTTTGTTGCCTTTTTTAAAAAGGAGAGAGATCACTCCTCTATTCCAGGATGCAGGGTGGTTGAAGCGGGTAGCTGCTATGTTGATGATTTCCATGAAGTCGTCTTTAATGATAGGCCAGAAACATTTGTAGAATTCAGATGGGAGCCCATCCTCACCAGGTGTTTTGCCTTTTTCACTGTTGGACAGGAGGTCAGTTATTTCACATTCGAGGATTGGGCTGTCCAAGAGAGCCCTTTCATCCAAAGAGAAGGAGCGGTCCAGCTGGTCAAGGAAATAGCTAACTAAGGATTCGTCCAAGGGTTTGTTGCTATAGAGGTCTTGGAAGAAGTCTCTGATTACCCTCTTCTTGTCTTCTAGTTTTTCTTCACCTTCAATCTTCTGGATGTAGTCTCTTCTTCCCCTTATCTTCTTAAAGAAAAAATTGGAACATTTTTCATCCTGCTCGAGGATCCGGACACGGGAGTTGAAAATT
>NW_027319688.1:0-3714 GCF_032062135.1 Pyxicephalus adspersus
GGCTCATCTTCAACGGTGAAATGCCCAGTCTTGAAACGAGATATCCAGGTTTTGACAGTGCTGTAGAAAGGACACTTCTCCCCCAGTGTTTGTGACATCTCATGTGAATGTCCTTTGCTGAATTTCTGTGGGGAAACAGTTATATACTAAGATATTAGGCTGTCATATGCCCCCCAGACTCATTTTTCTATTGCAACTGGAAGGAGGCAAACCCAGAAATTTCTCAGCACCCCCTTGTATGACTGCCAGCTTTTGCACAGGAAAGGGGCACTTGTTAGCTCAAATATGTAAGCAAATTAAATCTCCTAGATTGTAAGCTCTTTGAGGCAGGGTTCTCGCCTCCTCCTTTGTCACTGTCTGTATTTGTCTGTCATTTGGAAACCCTATTGAAAGTGTACCTAAGATTCAGAATTTTCACTTTACGTAAAAGGGTAGAAAACCCTTTTATGTAAGGTAAAAATTCTGTTTGTTTTTTTTAAGTGTAGCTAGGTGATAGAAAATGAATGGGAGAGCAGAGCCTCCCGCAATACCTACGTCGCTATGCATGCCCTAGATGCCCTTTCGCCAAAAAGTAAAGAAATTGCCTGGCTGGCTCTTGCGTCAGATGACGTAGGAAGAAGAACCCGGGAAGAACAGAGAAATGATGGCGGCACCCACATGAAGACGCATACCAAGAGGACGCGGGACCCGAAGGAAGAAACCGCCGGACCAATTGACTGCTCTGCAGGATTTAATCCATAGGTAAATGCATTTTTTTAATATTTTGGGTCGTTTTGGGGTTTACTTCTTCTTTAATGTACAGCGCTACGTAATATGTTGTCGCTATTTTAATACTGTTTATTATTAATAATAATATGACCCCATTACAGGTAGTCCCCGGGTTAAGGACATCCAACACATGGATGCCTCCTAGATATGAACAGGGCTTCCCTGCTGGATCTTATGAGCTGAGCTGATCAGTAACCTCTTGTAACTCTTAATTGACCAAGACAAACTCTGCAGTTGTTTCTTTTTTAAATTCTGTCTGGCCATCCTTTGCTATTTTTATGTTTCTGCTGAACTTGCAGTTCAGAGGATAACAAAAGATGGGAGGTTTCTAAGACTCTTGGATAGCAAAGAAAAAAAAACGTCTGTGTGCCCAGCCTACATTGTGATTCTTCTTTCACCCTATGGGTTGTTTATATGACAGGCTGGGCACACAGGAAATTGGCAGTATGACAAGTTGTTTTGCCAAAAGAGTAGAGGATCTGGAAAGCCCTCAACTGTAATAAAAACTTTACAGGGTCTATTATTCTTTCATACAGGCTTTTTCTTTGCAATTGTGTGTTTTGTGAGTCTGACTGGACCCACAAGGAATCTAAATTTTATTTTCTGAATGATACTCAGGCCTGTGCTGTACAATGTTTTGTATATTCCTAATAATTTCTTATGTCTGTTTTTTGTGCAGGTGTACGCATTAGTATCTATATTACCCAAAACTCCCCTGAAAGATCGCATCTCTCTGCCATGTAAGTCTTGCCCACACCTTGATAACCTATAAGATGTTTTTTCAAATGGCAGGGATAGTGGTGTAAATAAATCTGTCCCCTCATGTTGCAGTCTGTTGAGATCAAAGGAGCTTTATAACAGTCCAAGGTCAATTTTTAAGTGGAAGCCAATTAACCTAACTGCATGTTTTTGGAATATGGGAGGAAACCGGAGTACCCGGAGGAAACCCATGCTAACACGAGGAGAACCTGCAAACTCCAAGCAGATAGGGACCTAGTGCATTAAAGGCTAGAGTGCTAACCTCTGAACCACTGTGCTGCCGGTCTATGTGTTCTGTAATGCTTACCTTGTTATCATTTGTAGCTTCATCTAATGTGAAACAATAATCCTCTATTTGTTTTGTTTCAGTATTGACTTTTTGTTTATAAAAGTGTTATGTAACAGTAATGTCTTTTTCTGTTTGTCCACAGCTAGAAAGAGTTTCTACATCTACGCCATAATACTAGCCGTACTGAACTTAGTGCAGGGTATAGGCAGCGCTCTCCTGTGTGCCGATATCAGTAATGGGCTTTGGTAAGTTCTGGTCATTCTCTATTAGAAGCCGACTCCATCCATTTACTGATTCTTGAGTTTGGTGGCATTCTCTTTGTCCTTTGGGACCCCGGTGCTGGTCCTGATTAAAGCAAGCTTCTTGCCCATTCAGTGTAATATTCGAGCAGGGTTGCTTTATCTTTCCTTCCCTAGCACACAGGTACATTTCCTTAACACTTTTCCCCCCAGACCAATACTTCGGAATGTAATCAGCCCTCACCATCTTCTCATACAATGCAGGACTGCTTCTCCTGCATTGTATGTAATGACATCAGCGAAGTGTGACGTCCTGGACAGCAAAGTGAAGTGAGTGGTGTTAAAAATCAGCCTGGGGTGGGCCTTTAATGTAGCACTGAATTTTTGGTTTACATGATACAGTTTTATGTTGTTCCTGTATGTTTGGCTTAGTTTGATTTTAAGTTAGTGTAGCTGGAGTTCTCTGCCATGTGATCGTTCACCTTGAGGGGCAATTATCTAGCATGTGTAGGTAGCTATATTGTCTGACAACCCACCCAATATACGCAAGCATGTATTGGATACACATTGAGCCCGATTTTTTAAAGCTCTCCAAGACTGGATAAGATAGACTATCATGGGTGAACCTGGGTGATCCAGCAAACCTAGAATTAATTTCCTAAAATAATTTGCTGCCATTTGGCAAATGTCTTCAATCCTGAATCAGATCTTTCCCAGGTTTGCTGGATCACTTAGTTTCACCCATGATGGTCTATATTCTCCAGTCTTGGAGAAGTATAATAAGTCGGGGCCATTGTCTTGCAGAAACTCCAGTCACGCCACCAGTCAGTCTTTTGCTTTTATTAGATTTCTATTTTAATTTCTGTTAGTAGCAGACATTGCTTTTGTGTTTGTATTGTCCTTTTATTTTATTCTGTATTATGAAAACACAGAAGACTATGACAGGTGATTCAGTTGTTGAAATAAACATAGGGAGAGAATTCCACCCATCCCTACCTGTCCCTGCTCATTCTGGATCCATCCCAGGGGATGGGGTGTGATGAATGAAACTAAATGAGGATGGGTGGAGACTCTGTGCCCTCTTCTACCCCTATTGAGTTGGTTTAGGAAGTAAAATTTTTTGTTTTAGACAAAGAATAGCAACAATATATAAAATGTTAATGGTATATGATGTAATATAAGCCATGGTACATGCAATGCACCAGAATTCAACGTACAGCAATTTCGGCTACAATCACATTACCTGCTGGCGTCTTGGAGGCTTCAAAGTGTATTTAAACTCTAACAATGAAAACCTTTTAAATATAGTGTTGCATTATATCTGTTTTGGAAGTGTTAACATATTCCAATCGATCCTGCCAGGTGAGCCGATAACTTGCCCTCGACAGTGTTGTAGAGATTTATCAGCCCAGCCTAGTTTGCCTCTCTGGGCTACAAAATATTATAAAGAGGGGAAGATATTCTGTAGTTCTCCTGTCCTAGAATGACAATGCTGCCCATTCATAGATACAGTACGAGAATGTCGTTATCATAGGATAAAAAACAACAAATGCAGCCCCTACATCTACATGGTGCAATATGTTACATTTTGTTCTTGGGTTTGGATACACTTTTAGCAGTGGGATTTTTTTTTTTTTTTTTTTACTTGTAACAGTTTGT
>NW_027319689.1:0-3712 GCF_032062135.1 Pyxicephalus adspersus
CCGCCTGCAGAGACAGACAAGCTGTGAGCAGAGGAGCAGCCTTGGTTATGCTGCTTGCTACTGAGGGGTCTCCCTCTGTGGCTGGGAACCCCAGGGACACCGCAGGCTCGCAGGGCGGGTAAGTTCCTTACAAATAGCCATGCCATTGTTCCCCAGGGGTTCTTTTGGACTGATATGCATGAGCACTTTCCTTAGTTTAGTTCCTTAGGTAGATTTCAGTATTTTTAATTACACTGGTACATGTTTTAGGCTTTATCAGGCTGTAGTGACATTGGTTACCCTATTAATACAATCATATATTTGTGAATTTTATCGTTTTACATGTCTGAACTTCTGAAAGCCTTTATTAAAAGTTGAGATTCCTCTATAGTAACAGGTTGAGCCTTGCTGAAACCTTTTTATTACAGTTTGCATTGACTGCTGGTTTAATGCCTTTCAGCAGCTTTGCAATCTGCTCCAAATAATGTTAGCAACTCATTGTTTTGTTAAAAATCCTGGTGCCTTATTCTTTAAATGGTCTATAAAAATACCTATTGCTAATGTTAGTTAGTTCATACCATTTGCTCCTGTAAAAAAATACCCTGAAAATATATAACATTCAATAATTTTTGGCTAAACTTTTATATCAATTCTCTTTAATGATATGACCAGAAAAACTGTTATATGATGTCCCCCCAAGTGATTGCTAGTTTTACGCTCTCCAGAATTTTCCCCCAGCTATCATTAAAGTTTGGAAATTATTGCACCCCATTTTCCATGTAACATCAACAGCCTTGCTCTCACTGTTTTTTGGGGTGAGGTTTATCCATGGAAGGTAGGAAGGTAGGTAGGTTTTGCAGGTTGGGAAAGTTTATACACTGGGCCTGATTTAATAAAGCTCTCCAAGACTGGGAAGGTAGACTATCATGGGTGAACCTGGGTTATCCAGTTAACATGGAATGGTTTTCATAAAATAATTTCTTATTATTTGGCAGATTTCTTCAATCCATGACCTAATCCTTCCAGATTTGCTGGCTCATCTAGGCTCACCAAAAATAGCCTATCTCCTCCAGTCTTGGAGGGCCTAAATAAATCAGGACCAGTATTTCACATATCAAACTTCTCTAGCTTTTAAATGTTTACATCATAAAACATTTTTAGAAAAACACATGAAACAAGAACACTAGGCTGACCTTTTTTCCTCAGACATGGATCTTGTGTCCAGCTGCCTTTATAAAGGTTTGGCATTGCTGTTTCTTTATAGACCAGCATTGTCTAGTTCAGTGGTCGCCAACCTTTTCGGTCCCGCGGACCACTACAATCAACGGCTCCCAACCACGCATGCCCACTTTCCCGAACCTGGGAACTGTACTGGGGGCGTGGTCTGCGGCTCTGGCCGGTGTGTCCCCCCAGTGGGATCTTTCTCCTGACCAGTAGTTAGCAAGGCTTAAAGCTCTTCACTTATGTATGTGCTATATGTAATGTATAGCTATTGTCCATGAGTTAAGATGCACTAATAGCTTAATAAAAGTTTCAGGAAACATACACAGCATAAAATGAGCAGGGCATACTTTGGCTTCAGTCAATCATTAGTATTTAGCATAGCATGACACTAAAATCAGAGAGCTAGTTCTCTGCAAAAGGTAACATAAATGAAGGGATAATGACTACTCATTATTAATCAATAAAGCACTCTTGGAATCCAGTTATGTATTTATTAAAAAAGATGATTAAAGGCCAACTCATGGCTGACCACAAAAATAAATGTGCTTTCCTTCCCAAAAGATTTGGAAACGAATGTGTGTTTTATCAGAGGATAATTTAAAAGCAAGGGGTGAGTACCTTAATCTACAGTCCCACAGTCATATAAAAGTTACTACCCCCATTCTCATATACACCAATAACGTATAAAATGGATCCAATCATGCCCTTCCTTTCTCTTATTTATTTAGCCGTTCGTATTACATTCCTGCAGTCTCTCATGTTTTATCTCTCATACTATTTACTGCTTTTGTTGTTTGTCCATGGACTTTTTGTATCTTATCAGTATATTTTTGTAGGCAAGGTCTCCAGAACTAGACACAGTATTTAGGAGGGGTCTAAGGATTTATGTAGGGAATAAAGGACTTCATTTCTCCTGCTAATCATTCCTCTACTACTGCACCCCAAAAAACTATTCACTTTTCTGCTATACCATGAGAGAAAAGCACTCCAAATCTTTTTCATCTTTAGTTTTGGGCAATTCTCTACAACATGCATTGTGTTCATGGGTGGATTGTTTTTCCCTAAGAGCATTATTTTGCATTTACATTACGCTGACTGTTGCACTGTTCTCATCCACTGTATTCATGGTCCTTAATTATCACATCAAACTGCCTTCTGTATTCATCCACCTCACCCATCACATCATACTACCTGCTACACCTCTCATCTATTATATCCACCATGCTCACTTTTCACATCACCTACAGTCAAATCTTCCAGCAATTCCAAATCATGTTCCATATTGGTTACACATGTTGGTTACAACTCCAGACCATCAACAAAAATACATGTTTTGCTCTTCAAACTTTTAATTATATTGCTTAGAAATTAAGTAGAACAGGACCTAATACAGAGCTTTGTGGTAAACCACTAATGACTGGTCTCTAAATACGTTTCTATTAGTTTTACTACTATAGATGTTAACCTTCTGACTTGTAGTCTGGCTTACTACCCTTCTTGTGAAAAGGTACAATATTAGCTGTGTGCCAGCCATCTTGTAGAAATTGACTAATTAAAAAAATGTCGTTCAAAAACTATAAATCAAGGTTTTAGAACTCTGGGATAAATACCATCAGTACCTACTGCTATAAAAACTCCTAATCAGGGAGGTCATTATTGCAGGTATTGTCCCTTTTGCAATAATTACTCCTACCAGCCTGATCGCTCTAGGTATCCTTCAAAAAAGCTGATGTGAACAGCAATCCCGGCAGAAATTAATGAAGCTAGCAGCACCCTGCGACAAGACAGGGACAGGTGAGTATTGCAGGTGTAATTTTGCTTTAAGTAATGGATAAGCAAGTTCATCCTCTACCCTGTTCTCTAGAAATCCTGAAAATAACCCTTTACTGTTGGAACCAGTATGATCCTATAACTTGTTTTGTGTGGTGTAGATCCCTTATGAATTGACTGAACAAAAGTAATTATTTAAATGATTTAATATATACCCTCAAAATAAATGTACCCAGTTCATATTTTTGTGATCCAATAGTATGTTTCTTTTTCACATCTCTTTGCTGTGTAGTATGTACCCTGGTGTAGTTATGTCCCAATCATTTGAATGCCTAAACTATTCCTGTTAGGGGTGGTGGCTTCTCTAAAGGCCACTAGCACAAAGGAAAAAGTGATTGTTACACCGTCATTTCTGAAAATTCCAACCTTGCCTGGTGTGAATTGTATTAAAACCAATTGTTGTATCTAGTACCAACCATTTGTTTTATATCTACGTTTGTCTTATTATTACCATAAATTTGTGTTAAATGTTATACAAGGACATCACTGAATCAACTCTGTATTATCCCATATGTAAAAATTACAAATGAATACAGAAACCAGAAAGAACAAATAAGGTCAAAGTTTGATGGGTCACATAGTGTTCACAATCCATAACAATAGAAGTTAGTTCTGGATGACAGAGCAGGTAAATCTCTAAGTCCTACAAGAGCGCTAAGTTAATCAGTATCTGTATTGG
>NW_027319690.1:0-3711 GCF_032062135.1 Pyxicephalus adspersus
ATGAAGAGAACTACAAAGAGAGGCAGCAGAAGAGGAGCGGTGGGAAGTGGCAGTTCTCTTTTTGCAAGGATTTTCACCTCAAAATAGGACTGGAAATCCAAATGTATGATTGGTTGGTAGAGTTATCTGAACCCCCACTAATTCTAAGTGCTCTTTTTGCCAAGCATCGGCACCAAATCTAGTGTTGTTGGAAAAAATTCTCCCTCATTGTGTAAGCAGCATGGCCCTTGTTACAGAAGAAGCGTTATTATTATGACTTCTGCTGTTATGATGAGAAAAGCAAAACATTTCACAGGGTGCAGATGTAATCTCTTAATTATTATTTAGCTAATGAGATCCAAGCAGAACTTTACTTAGCACATAGCCCGCAGTGCCGTCACATGTCTCCTGGGTTCTAAAGAAGAATCACGCCAAAGCTACAGTACACAAAGTCGAGGAAAACATTGACAGAGGAATATTTTGGAAACTTGTATAGGTGACAAGGCAAACAGTTGTTTTTAAAGGTCAGTCCACCCACAAAGTGATATTTTGGTTACTCATAAAACCCGGGCAGGATGAATCACCTTTATCTTGTAACTGCTGAGGGCTTCAGAAGTGAGATCTTCTTGGCTCAGTTCTCATCCACCTTGGTGTTCTGTATATTTTTATATCCTTGTAATGTTCCGGCTATTTCTAAGTTCTCCTTAAGATAAATTGAATTCTACTTCAAGACAAAACCTTGAATCAATTAATGAAAAACCTATTGACCTCTATTTATAAAATAGGGAAGCTGATTTCCTGTTTTATAAATAGAGCTCATTGCAATCCATTGGGAAGATACAGTTTACCTATCCTGCAAACCCCATAGGAAGGGGAAATCTCTCCAAATTTATAGGAAGAAAGTTTCCTATTCTCTTAGACTGTTACCTATTCTCTTGTCTATTCTATCTAATTTTTTTGTTTGGCTTTAGATCAGTATCTCCTATTCTTAGGTAGCAGAAAAGACATCACAGATGCCATTGGGTTGATTTACCAACAACATTGAAAATATATAATCAATAGGTGCCTGGGAGGGGGAAACCTTGGTGTGGCAATTCACCCATAGAAACAAATATTATATTTATTGGCACTAAAAAATTGGGGCTTTCTGTGTCTATATTATATTTTGTTTCAATCAAATATTTACAAATGTAACATATAAAACAAAAGAATAATTCATAAAAAAACAATGATATATATATATATATATATATATATATATATATATATATATAGTAAAACCCATCAAAGTATAAAGCCAGTGTTTTGGTTCGATAAGCTGACGTGTTTCGCAGAACAATGTCTGCTTAGATTAGACAATAAGTCAACAGAAGGGATGAAGGCCTAAATTCAAAAAAGAAATGTTGGCATGCAGTCTATTTGGCTTTCTGTGCAATGCAGGCAGATCATGGCTGGTAGTAAAGACTAACTAGGTAATACACAGAGCTTTCTGAAACTCTCAGCACCCGGCCTCAATACTGCTCTCAAGAGCCCTCAGCCCTGAAGCAAGCAGTTGGCTGTCACCTAGGAGGAGTCATGCCAATATCAAAATGCAGTAATGTATGGATGTCCGTTCTGGAAGAGTGGACATTCCTAAGCAGGTAGCATGTGCATGCAGATGCCTGATGGTGAGCCTGGATGATTGAAAGGACTGAAATCCAATGAATACGTTGGCTTGGTCAGGCTGGGAAAGGAAGGGCTAGATGATGCTGGATGTCCTTTAGCTAGAAAATGAGGCCGTCTCTATCTGACTGGCTGTACACATTATGAGAAGCTCACAGTGTGCATTGAAATCAGAGAAAGCAATTTCAGGGCAGGAGAGGAGTCTGTACAACTGTGCAAGACAGATGGGAAGGCTAGATTTAATGAAGAAAAGTCTGGAGGGCAGCTATAACTCTGTAGTAAATCACCCAACCATATTTGCTGCCATTGCTGGAAAATAAGAAAAAGGGGATCTTTTTGATTCCGTTTCTGTTCTGGTCCAAAGTTCTTATATTTTCACCCACTGGGGCAGTTTTTTTATTATTTCTTTTATGATGCCATTCTTTGCCCTTTTGCCCCCAGGATGGCTCATCAAGCCAGCGGTAGAACCGAAGGATGTCTCGTATCATGCTGTAAACATACGGAAGGAGCTGACAATGGAAATGAAGGCGGAAAACATAAAAATGTTTTTGAAGTAAGTAATGCACTTTCTTTACATGTAATACATACAAGAACAATACATATTGAGGGTTGTCCTGGATTTTGAGATCATTTTACAAGTATTCCAGGTTTCAAATTCATATGGAATGAGAGGAAAACACTTGGCAACAGTGGCAATGTATCAAAACTGCAGGACAAACTTTCAAATCTTGCCCTATATGTGGTGGCTGCATTTGTTTTCCTTATATATTTTTAATTTTCACTTAGTGATCCTGGCAGTAGTACACATGCTGTCCTAGGGTGACAACACCTGTATGTAAGGTGCAGCAGCTGTCACCCGAGGACGGCTGTCAGTTTATGAATGAACCAGTAATCACTTACTGATGCTTTCACTACTGTTGTTGCATATATAAGGTGGCTGCAAGAAAAGGAGAATAAGGAAGGATAACAATTATATTAAAATCTATGAATCTATGATATATACATATTACATAGGAATGTAATACTCTGGAATGTAGTGCATAACATGGCCGTAGCTTTGATCCATACACCCACCTCCTTCCCGTCATGAAAATATTCCAAACATTTTAATCCCTCAATATTGAAGTATAGCTGAAGTATAATGAGTCAGAAGTGTAATCCAAACTTCACATATCTGCATAGCTCAGCAGTGTGTTTTTCATAGGAGAAACCTTATATAGAAGCAGATCTTTTAAATCCTGTGCTGCCATGAGCTACTCAAGTCTGACACTCCAGTCTGGAATACAGTATAGAAAGTAGAAAATTGTACATTGTTTTTAAAGCCTCCACATATGATAGGTTCTCATATTGAGTCATAGATTGTTGGTTTGAAAGAATGGAAGGTTTGTGTAGTCCTAGCACTGCTCCCAATTCATCTAATGTCATATTATCCCTGTGGTCCTTGGAATCATTACTATGGTTGCCTCCGGAAATGTGGCAAACTTTGACTCATTCTATTGACAAAATATTATGTGCATGGCATGTTTGTGTGTGTAAAGATTACCCTGTCATAACTTTTTTTACCTGGAGAAACCTTTGGAATGATTTTTAGTCCTAAGAAAATCTGTGCTGAAAATTGTTATATGTACAGCATATGGTAAATCTGGGTGATCAGGAAGCTGCAGATAGGTATAAAGAATGTTCCTGGCACATATGACACCCAGGATGGATCACTTTTTGGCATTTTACTCTCCATAAAAAAAATTTTTCTTACCATAAACAATCATAAGGTTAAAATGAGCTAAATTTTTTTGCCAAAAACACACAGACTATGAAAAGTATACCTACCCACGCTCTATGAATGTCCACCTGTTTAGGCTGGATTTACACCGCACCTGTTGTATTTAGCTATCATTGATGTTTTAATGCATTGCATTGATATACAGGTTTTTTGTTCACAGCAGAAGCCACAATCCCAGTATATGCATTGTAGCCCATTACTAAGTTTAAATGCAGCTTGTTCCATTTTCATTAAAAGCACCATAACTCAACACTTCATTTTCAGCTGAATCAACTGAAAATGAATTTTGG
>NW_027319691.1:0-3709 GCF_032062135.1 Pyxicephalus adspersus
CAGATTCGTTGTAATGGTTGAAACAAGGCTGCGCCTCCCTTGTTTTTCTGTCTCTAGTACAATTCGTGAATTTAGTGTAATCATTTATTAGAATATTATTTTTGTTTTATTACTAATGTCCAATTTTTGCTGTGGACCACCAAAATTTTCTCGGGGACCACTGCTTGGCGACCGCTGTTCTATAAAGACCATTGTATATTTATACGTAAGATCATATCCCACTCTAAAAGGGATTATTTTACCTTCTCTTCATTGCTTCCTGTTGGAAATGTTATTTGTATTTGGAGTTCCCTGAAAATGTTACCTTTTCTGCTCTCTTTTTCCATCCCGGAGTTTGGGTACTTTTGTTTCTCCTTTTTTCCTGCTTGGTACTGATGTTTTTTTTTTTTTTTTTGCTTTGCTTGGCATTATTGTTTCCCATTACACCTCAGTGAGTACTTTTGTTTCTCCAACCCCCTGCTGGGTACAATACCCCCCATGGGCATTATTATTTTCCCTGGTCAAGGGCAAGATTTTCCCTATTTTAAAGCTATTGTCTCCTTGTACACTATTCTGAATAATACCCAAATGCCTGGCAGTCCATTAGTTCAACCAAATCATACAGTATTGCATGTGCATTGCAGGGCACAGGTCAACAACATGAATGAATGGGCAGTCCCATAGTGGGAGAGGGAGTCAGGTAGTTAAACAAACAAAAAAATAAGCCTTTAAATAATTCAAGAAGACCTTTGCATCTTTTTGTACTTGAAGAAAAAGGTTATTATATAGGAGGTTATACATTCATTTTTAACTTTATATAGTTGCCTTAATTTCCTGATCTTTTGATACAAATTTCTCGTATTTCCCTATTCAAGTCCTCAGATACTATAGTTTATAAACCTGTCTTAGATTAAAAAAAAATGCAGTTAGATATATTGAATTAACAACAACCTCTATTTTTATAGCCTTACCTCCACTTTGCTTTTTAAAGCAGTTGTCAAGAGTGTAACAGGCACCAAAAAAAGACCCATTCAGTTAGTAATTGGCATCAGTAACATAAATAAATGGTCAGACATTTCTTGTTTTGCAGGATAAGCCTGTGTAATTACTCTTATACTGAAGGATGTAGCTGTTACTAAGTTATGCCTGAGCACTGAACTGAAAGGGCAGGAAACAGATTTCACACAGTTCATTTACATTTAACTGCTGCTTAACCAACAACCCACCAACTCGCAGCATGCTTTGTTGTGTGCTGCAGTGGAGGGACACATACTTTGCGTTTTGGGGTGCCATTAAGAGTAAAGGCATTTCAACATACCACAGCTCTCACTATGCTGTGCATTTTGGTAGTGCGTACTAAAGCATAGATCCTACCACATTACCGCAATGCCCAGATCAGGATGGGGACCTGAGGAAAAAAACAGTTACAAATTATAGTATGTTAGTGCAGAACTTTTTGATCAGTTTCATCTTTTCATATAGAAAAACAAAATGTATTCTGAGCCTAGTGACTCTGATGCTCAGTCATATAACACATGTTTGGAGCAATAACCATAACATGGCATAACCAAAAATCAAAGTGCCTTTTAGCCAAAAGGGTGGAGTGCAAAATTCAGGTATCAGCCTGTTCTCTTAGTAAGTTGCCCAAAAAATAAATAAAACGGCAAAATACACATTGACTGTCTGGCTCCTGACTAACTCACTTGGTAGCCCTGTTTAGTCTAAAACAGGCGTGTCAAACTCTGGCCCCCAACATCCTTTTTTTTGGCCCCCAAAATAATTCCTACTATGAACTGCAGCTGGCCCGCCTCTGCATTGAAATAGCGCCGCTACTACAATTCCCAGTATCACTCGCGTCCATAGACCAGCGGTCTCTCTGCTTATGTGTGGCCCCGCATTGGACTGTTTTATAGACGCAAATAGTGCCAGGAATTTTAGTAGCGGCGCTGTTTCAATGAAGAGGGAGTTTCAGCAGCGGGCCACTCATAAGATTTAGCTCCGCATTGACCGCGTCTGGCATTTCTAGCACTCCCCCTCAGCTGTACTTTTCCTTGCTACGCCAAGGCATGGACTTGAATGGTTGGATTTTCATAGAAGAATATTGTTATTAATATTGTTATTCTGTGCAAGAAGGTTACCATTGACATTTAACTCAGAAGGCTACAGATAGAGAAAGAGGCATAAGATTTTTTCTGAAATAAAATTTAAAAATGTTATGCCTCTTTCTCTATTATAAGCTTGTTTCAAATTGAATATGAAGCAAAACCTTTTTGTTTCCACATGAAAATGGTTTATATATAATGAGAAGGAAAAATGTCCTCAATTTTTTTTCAATAAATTTCAAGGTTGTCCCGCGACTTTGTCTAAGTTTTTAAATTTTGGCCCTGTGTGTATTTTAGTTTGACACCCCTGGTCTAAACAAAGAAAATGCAAATCAAAGTCCGTCATTATAAATGGGGAACTTACCTGGTAAGCGGTGCCTGCGGCGTCCTCCAGCAATGCCCGATATCTTCTTCCCCTGGCAATGCGGGCCGAAAATCTGTGTAACCTGGCGATGCCTGGCCGTTCCCGGTGTGTGAGCATTGGGGGTGTGAGGCCAGGGGAAGCAGATGCCGGCCGGGCATCTGCTCGTGAGCATGTGGCTGGGGGGGCTAGACTGTGTGGCTGGGAGGCGGGACCAGACGGGAAATTTAAAAAACCAAGATATGGATTGTCTGCAATCAGATATGATTTTTTTCCCCAGCCACCTTCAATTTTGGTTGCAAAAAAAAACCACAATGTAAAAAAAAAAAAAAAAAAAATGTAGCATTATGGCAAAAGGAAAGTACATCAATTTGAAAGTATGACAGGAATGTAGATGCAAAGTACCCTTAAACTGACTATTTCTGCCTTTTAGGTTGACCTCATCCAGATGATCAATGCCACGGTCAATTTTGCTCTGCATTAGATGTTTGCAGATCTGTCATAGGTGCAGGGGAAGTGAGTAAAGAAGACTTTTCTGCCTTCAGTGTTTACAAATGACAGTGATGATCAGGTGAACTGTCAAATTTCATGTGGATCCCGCACTAATTGAGGTGTGGATGGGGTCGGGTGGCTTAAGCTACGTACACACGTCAGATTTTTATCGCCCGATAATCGGCATCGGCCAATTATCGGGCGAAAATCTGCCGTGTGTACAGCACTCCCTTGTCGTTGGAAAGGATCGTGAAAGATCCTTTCCAACGACAAAAATTGGCAGTGTGTACGCAGCTTTAGTGTAACTGCTGATTGGCAGAACAGGAGATCTTCACCCTTGGGACTTTAAATGGGCCCTCCTCTAAAGCCCCATAACAGCGGGGCTGCTACAGTTGCATGTTACAACCCCATAAAAGACATTTTTTTATTAATATAAAATATTGATTTATAAAGCAACATCATCTCATCAGGAGCTGTAAGATCAAATCATGGGCATACAGTACAAATAAACAAAAACACACAGTGAATAATTCAGGCAGTGTATGCCAAAACATACAGCAAATATAACAAATAAAAACAAGAGAAAACTGCCATTGTGAGCTTACAAAAATCAAGTGGGTACAGAAATAAAGATCTTTTCTTTAAAGATCACAAATCTTACCCGCCACGTCACATGGGATGTCAATGCAACAGCTAGATGAGCAGTAATCAGTTCTCTCAACTGCCACTACTATGTACTAAAATCTGCCTTTTATTTCATCAAGTGTGACAAATT
>NW_027319692.1:0-3707 GCF_032062135.1 Pyxicephalus adspersus
CAATCAACTGCAGTTATTATTTTTTTGCTACCTATGGTGGGTTGGTTGCCTTATTTGTATAATTTTGTATAAGAGCAAAATTCTATTGTTTAGTAAACCGATTACAAGTTTGACTTAGGAACATATAAAAAATTACTTTTTTTGTCAGGATTATTCTATTGGGTTGTACAAAATAATAGTGATCAGTTGGTAAAATGTAGCAAAGAGTCATATGCTAGTTATACACTTATGCAACTTTCAATCACTGGTATTTTTGATCAATAATAAGACTGTTATTACATTTGATTTATATTGATTCTTTAATTTGAACACAAAATAGGTATATACTTTCCATTTATTTGATATTCATAGTATTATGATGATATAGGTAAATAAATAGATAAAATAGGTATATACTTTCCATTTATCTAACTAAAATATCAATTGTAACTAAAAAAATGGTTTCATTACGATGGTTAACTAAAAAGAAAATAAACCCTCCTTGTCTTTTCAATTTTCAAATGACATTCTCCCCAAAAATGAACCATATAGATGAATGAACATGCTGTGTGTCTACATGCTTGACAAACAAGTAGACCTGCAAATATAAACAAGTGCATTAATAGTTAAGGGAGTTACCTTTTGACTCTAACTCATAGGTAATTAAAGTTTATGTAATTAAACTTGAATGAAAACGATAAGGCACACACTGAATTCAGCCTGTTTATCTATTGTTTGAACTGAGAGTTTAGTCTCTTCTTTTGTGGATGTTATTTTGTTTTAGGTTTCATATTATGTCTCTGAACCAACAAAATAGCATTCCTTATCAACTGCTGCATTGCTGTTCCTATTATCTGCTAGATGTAACATTTAATCATATTTTATTTTTATTTTCCAAAGAAAAAGTAAATACAGTAAAACATTTACACATTGCAGATAATAAGACAAAAAAAAGGTTTTAATTTTACCTAAGCAATACGTTAACAGATTTGACTTGAATTATTTTTTAAAATAGCAATGCGTTTCCTATGCATTGTGCATTAAAGCTGTATATCAGCACTGTGAGATCATATAGGGCACTGTGAATCTGACTACCAGTTTCACAAGATATATCATGAGCTGTGATGTCTCTTATGTGCTGTTCAATGTTGCTGTGTGTCTACATGCTTGACAAACAAGTAGACCTGCAAATATAAACAAGTGCATTAATAGTTAAGGGAGTTACCTTTTGACTCTAACTCATAAAAGTAATTTAAATTAAAGTTTATGTAATTAAACTTGAATGAAAACGATAACGCACACACTGAATTCAGCCTGTTTATCTATTGTTTGAACTGAGAGTTTAGTCAGTGTGGATGTATTTTGTTTTAGGTTTCATATTATGTCTCTGAACCAACAAAATAGCATTCCTGATCAACTGCTGCATTGCTGTTCCTATTATCTGCTAGATGTAACATTTAATCATCTTTTATTTTTATTTTCCAAAGAAAAAGTAAATACAGTAAAACATTTACACATTGCAGATAATAAGACAAAAAAAGGTTTAAATTTTACCTAAGCAATACGTTAATAGATTTGACTTGAATTATTTTTTAAAATAGCAATGCGTTTCCTATGCATTGTGCATTAAAGCTGTATACCAGCACTGTGAGATCATATAGGGCACTGTGAATCTGACTACCAGTTTCACAAGATATATCATGAGCTGTGATGTCTCTTATGTGCTGTTCAATGTTAGGTAGGAATCCCCCACCTAGGCGGAGCTCCCTGGCAGCCCCTGTTCTCCAAGGAGGGAGGCCAGAAGCAGGGAGGCCTCACCTGGAGCTGGGGCCTTGCATAATCCGGCAGCCCAGTGGAAGGGAGCAATGGTTGAGGGGGCTGTGGCTCCCACAGAGCTCAGCCCCAGTACTGCAAGAAAAGAGGCCATGAGCACGGAGGCCTCACTTGAAGTCGGGGCCTCGCATACTGCGGGAGCCAATCAGAAAGGTGCACCTGTTCAAGCAGGGAACCGGAAGAGGAGGTGAGGCCGGCAGAAAGAGTGATGACCCCGATGAGGAGCAAAAGGATGTGGTCTTTTTTAAGTAGGTGACATGATGCGGAGGCAGCGCGGGTGCTGGAGGAGGAATTTGACATAGTGTTTAGGATTTCGAGTGCCATCAGGGTGTTTCCACAGGTCCCAAGGAATTTAAGTTTAGTGCTGAGGCATCCAGAGGTGGTGGCGGAGAAATTGAGGTGAGTTTGGGCAGGATGAGTGGGCCATTTTGTTCCCCACGCTGGAAGGCTTATTGATATCCACCTTGGGGCTTGTGCCAAAGAACGAGACAGGTAAGTTTCTATTGATACAGTATTTATCGTTTCTGCCGGGGAGTCAGTGAATGATGGCATCAACCCAGAGGTATGCGTGGTGGCATACACATCTTTCGATGCAACGGTTCAGTGGGTACGGCGATATGGGGTGGGAGCGTTGTTGGCTGAAGCAGACATTGAGGCTGTGATTCTGTTGTTGTTGTTGATTCTAGGTTGTCCGTGGGAAGGGGAGCAATTTGTTGATTGCTGCCTTCCCATAGGGTGCTCTATTCCCTGTGCCCTGTTCGAGAACCTCAGCACTTTCTTGGAGTGGGTTGTGTGGACAGTGGTAGGGGAGTCGGTCTTTCATTATTGAACCACTCCACCAAGCGAGCCCCCCTCAAACTAGTCCATGCCACGATATCCGACCAAACTACTACCATGCCTGGGAACTCCACCCGCACTAGTAAAAAATCCAACTTCACATCCCCAAGCAATTCCTTACCGGTCACCTCTCCAGGTCACTGCCCCCTGCATGGATGGATTGGATGCCCCATGCCAGGGGGCCTATGCAAAAATCGAAAATTTCTGTATCTTGCCTGATTATCCAAATGAGACAAGTCTGACCACCTATCAAACACAAGTAAAGGAAACATGCTTGCCCTCAACATCACTCCTCACCTCCCAATACTCCCCTGACCCACCCTAACCTCACAACAAATAAGGCCTAACATACAACCAGAACCTCCTGGATTCCCACCTCCCAATTCTTCTGATTCATTCATCACCCCATCACCCCAGGTCGTGATTTAATAAAGCTCTCCAAGGCTTGAGAGAATACACTTTCATCAGTGAAGCTGGGTGATCCAACAAACCTGGAATGGATGCTCGTGTAGTGGAGCGGTATAATAAAGCTAGGATCAAGGTCAACAAGAAGGTGGGACGTT
This sequence comes from Pyxicephalus adspersus, assembly GCF_032062135.1. NCBI lineage: Eukaryota > Metazoa > Chordata > Amphibia > Anura > Pyxicephalidae > Pyxicephalus > Pyxicephalus adspersus. Next base: position 3,213 of record NW_027319692.1, read on the forward strand.
TCGTTGGTGGATCTAGAGGAGTGAGCAGGCGGGGGGATCCCCACCGCATCACTCGGCAAGATGTGACGTCTTCCGGGTGATGCGGTGGAGTGATGGATTCTGGGGGCAGGAAATTTACATAGTAATCTGCTTTTAATTTTTTTTTACAGTAAAAACACACAAAAACACATAAAAAAGTATCAAAACACATTTTAGTGCACCAAGCATCATTGCCCAGTGCTCTGATTTACATTTTGTCCACTATTAGCCCTGACCTTGATCTGACCTTTTGATGACCTATAAATCACTTCCTGAATGTATCATTTCATCACTTTGTCTGTGACCTTGATTGTTCCTGACTGATTGCTGGAGACCACATGGCATCTAAAAGGCACCTCGCCGAAGCAAGCGCTGTTTTAGAGGAATTTGAGAGCAGTGATAGCGATTTGGAGTCCCTTGTGGAATCGAGCGTTAGTGATTCACCAGGAAATTTGTCATCAGACAGCGAAAGTGAAC
>NW_027319693.1:0-3702 GCF_032062135.1 Pyxicephalus adspersus
ATCATCCAACATGACAGTGATCTGAAGCACACTGGCAAATACCCCAAGGCAAAGCTCAAAATGAAGAGATGAAGGCTTACAGACTGACCTAGTTAAAGCTTTGATTTGAGTGTTGTTGAAATGTTTTGGGGGATTGGAATTGGTATTTCATGGTATTTCAAGGAAACACAAATATGGAACAATGGTCAACAATCTGATAGAGAATGGTTGGAATTTGTTGTAAATGCTGACAAAAAGTAATTTCTGCTAAAGCTTTTACTTTTTTTTCATGGAATATTGTTCAATCCAATACAATTTTGAGTAAATATTTATTTAAATGGCACATTTGCCTTGTTTTTTTTCAAGTATTTTACCTTTTCCGTTCTAATGATCAAATGCTGGCTCATGCCAATGTTTAAAAACTCAACAACTTTCATGAGATTTACTTACTTTACATAACCTGTTTCGATAAGCAAAGCATTTGAAAACATGTTGTGGGTGGGGGTAGGTTGTGAGTTTTAAAGTTTGATGTGCTTTAACGTTTGTCCAAAATTAGTATAAAGCACCAGGCACAACTCCTGACCATTTGAAAAAAAATGTATATTCAGTGGATCCATGACCTATTTATGTAATGGCTGTCATGTGATTTTCTCTTCAATAGATTAAAACATGAATAAAGATCAGCCCCAGTTATTTTGGATAATTATTATTGATGTGGATATTGCATTTATTGGTAAGTACCTTTATAAATGATATATGCTGTCTTCCTGCACAGGGGAGAGAACTATTGTGAGACCAAGACCTCCCAAAGGAGCAGAATTACACATTAAATGCCGCTATTTGGAGACTTACTGTACCTACTTAAGATCTTTATGCTCCTTGACAAAAGTGAATAAGTGAAATCCAAGGCTGAAATTTATCTATAAAATGACTGTCTTTTAGGAAAACGTCATTGACTAAGTTATCCTTGTGCAATAACTTGAAGCTGAACTCTGACATAAGCAAACATTGCCTACACAAAAGAAGCATGTGTATTCTTATTTAAATCTTGGTGTGTTTTGTATATTTCTTCCAGATGTGTGACCATTCACCGCTGCTTTCCACTTTCCACGTTGACTGGTCTTACCTCCACCCTCTTTGTAGTTTCCTGCTCGCAGCTTATAGTGGTGGACTGAAAGGATCTGCTTCTACTTCTAATTCCTCATATGCATCCTGACTTCACCCACAGAGACAGACGTCTGGAGAGACATCCCAATAACACACACATGCTGAGTATGGTTACAAGAGTATTCCATTCTTTATTTAACAAGGCGGTCTTTTTATACATACAGGATACAAGGGCGTTTCCGTTGTTCATGTACAGCTGTTTAAGTTTTGGCCATATATAGTGTTATTTGATACATTGTAAGGCATACAAGGCATACATTGTATTCCAAAGAATTTTGAAATTTCGCCATCTGGTTACAATTAAACTGAGTAGATAGAAGAAGAAATACAACTCCTCATATAGAAATATAGCTTATACAAGTATATGGCTCACAGCTCTAGCTTTACAGTCCTGTAACAATACTCATTTAACCCTTCATGGACTTGATGGATCCCTCTCATTGCTTTGCTGTCTACAAAGAAGGTTTTTGTCTAGATAATATCAGAGTTTGGAAAGGCATTTGGTGCACACTAATTGGCTTTATCTACAGTACTTGTAGTGGCTATGAAGGAATATAAATAAAAGGTTTTGTGCCCTGGCTTCAGGATGAAGACTTTTTTTTGCCTTTGCCAAGTTAATTCCTAAATTTTTTTCAGGTTTACAGAATGAAGAGGTGTGGAGTTGTGGAAGTACTTTATAATCTTCTAGAGTATTATGAGACGTTGACAGAAGGGAAATCCAGTAATACCAAAAACACTTTTTTGGATAGCAGGGACAAGTTATAACCACCGTCAACATCTTAAATGTAATCTTCATCCTAGTTGCTGAGAATTCACAGGATGTAAGCAAATGTCCAGCTTTTCTGATATTTACCGACATCTGTATCCCCTTGGAATGCGTTCCTAAATGTTCAGTCATAGCCCAGTAAACAGCAAAATGATTACTTTTTGCACCAGTAACAACTGCCATGATTAAAGTGGACAATTGAAGTACAATTGAATGCAATTCCAAATTCACCAACACATTTTTTTTTTTTATTATGCACACAGTTAATACCCTTTAATCTGGTTTGGTATAACTTTTATCAACCATTCATTTGTGCAGCCATGTTCATGTGCTAAAATAAGGCTTGCTTTTGGACTTTGTTCCTACTATAACAGATTTGAGTGCCATGCATTATATTTTGTGTTGCAGGTCGTTATAATGCTGACCCCATTGAAAATTTTAAGGCAGCCTATACTAATAGACACAAATGCATGTTATTGTTAATGCACTGAATTGTATATAGTGAGAATTCTGGACATTTCTTTATATTCAACGTCTGATCTTCCAAACATTAATTGAGGCACAGTGCACTCTAAAGCATCACTCAAAGTGGAATAAGTGAAGAAAAAGTGGAGTGACAGGGTGATGAGCTCATCTCCTTTTACTTTCACTGTCCAGTCACAGGCTGTAGGAGGGTCAAAACCTGTTAGTATTATGGTTTGCATTGGGGGGGAAAAAGTCACTTCCCACTAGTAGACGTGGCAACTTTTATGTGTGGCAGAGCTCTGTAAATCTCAGGATTAAATGGACAGAAATGGAAATACTTTGGCAGGTGAAATAGCTCCCCTATAAGTATTTATTCTGTGTTATTTAGGCTGTTTGGAGTTTAGATGTAGGGTCAGGGTGATTATTTCTGAAAAGGAGAACAAAAAATATAAAAATATGACGGGGCTACAACTCTTCCCCATCCACAAACATCATTCTATACTAAGAAAAAATATCAGACAAGGGCTGCTATTGCTGACCCCACGCTTTTTTGGTTTGTGAGATACTTTTAAAATGACCAAGTCAAAATGATCTACCAACAATAAAAACTTGGACTTAAATCCTGTCCACGAAAAGAGTTTATTTTGGAAGGCAGGGCTCCGTGATCTTGAGTTGCCTTTGCAATCCACTGGTTTATCGCGATCCACCTATTGGGCACCCCTGATCTAGACTACCAATTTAAAATATGTGTGAAGAATAGATCTTTTGTTTTTTTTAGAATTCATTTAGTATTTACTGGTGGCATGCTTTTTTCTGGACATGTGATGTATACAGCAGAGAAGCCAGAGCTTGCAGTCTTAAAAGCTTTACTCATTGATATAAAAAAACAAAAAGCTAAAAACCAAACAGCTAAATACATATACGTTTTTTCCACCATGACAGCACCTTTAGGAAGGTAACACTCCAATACCCATAGTCAACACACCTGTAGTTTTGTCAGGAGATATCCAAAAAAAAATCATGTCCACAGGATGGCCATTTTCATAACAGCTGGACCTCCTCATGTTGAGTTAAGAACTCTCATACCATCAGTTTTCCGAGTTTCAAATAAGGCTTGCTGACCACAATAATACCAACATGAGCACAAATGGAAAAAAAAGTGCGGTTAATAAATCTTAGGGTTTGCACTTAAACAAAGACAACTTTGAGACAGCTAATTGTTTTAGTGTGTGGTATTTGGGTCTGGGAAGGAAATTGGGCCTTTAGGAATAATGGATAGTTGACTTTTTTTCTGTATTGTACTAAGTTCTGTATGTAAGGTGATC
>NW_027319694.1:0-3700 GCF_032062135.1 Pyxicephalus adspersus
TCTTCCAAACTTTCAAATATGGATTCATCAAAGTTTGGAATTGTGCATGCAGGGGCGCAGCTTATATGTAACAGCTGGGGAGGGGGAGTGCATGAGGGATCCTGGTTTGTATAGGCAAACCTTTTGTATAGATATGAGTTGAGAGAAGGTTGCAACCATGCCAAAGTCTTTAATATTATTACCAAACAAAATTTATATAGCGCCAACATATTACACAGCAGTGTACAATAAACAGGGGTTGCAAATCACAGACAGACACATACAGTGACACGGGAGAAGGAGAGTACCCTGCCCTGAGGAGCTTACAATCTACGAGTTTGGGGAAGTATCACACAATCTTTGCAATTCCCTCCAAAGCTTAACTCCTAAAACACAGCCCTGACTCCCCCAGTTTGTTCCTGATGTTTACTGATGCGACTTGTGCATTGTATTGCTTCCTGAATCTGCGACTATTGCAAGTGAGTAACTCCAACTTCTGCATTTCATATAATGAGATCCTCCTGACCACTCAGTGTCTGGTCTCTGGGAAATGCGTCTTCAGGGTTGTATGGAAGAGCAAGGGGAAGGTTGACTTGAAATGTAGCTCGGGCAAAAATATTGGTTGTGATTGGTCTAGGTAATCATTGTTCAGAGTATGGGCTTGTCACCGAGACAGGAAGTTTAAGTTGTATATACAAAAGCTGCCTTGCAATTTTTATTTTCCTGAGATTCTCCCAGGGTGTAAAATATCTCAATTACTGCACAGATTACTATTAATATTATTAATAAACAGTATTTATATAGCGCCAACATATTACACAGCACTGTACCATAAAGGGGTTGCAAATGACAGACGGATAAAAATGATGACAGAGGAGGAGAGAACCCTGCCCTGAAGAGCTTACAATCTAAGAGGTGGGGAAGTAGCACACAATAGGGGGGGAATATGGAGTGGTGGGTGAGTAGGCTTAGGAGGCAGAAGAAGACGGTAGTTTGAAAAGATGGGTTGTGTGTGCACTTTTATGTTTGTTTGGTGCCAGTAGCTGTGTCCCAAAATGCATTTGTTTTACTTTAGTGGTGCACTGTTCCTTTATTGGGAGGCCAGGGAGCGGATATGCGACCGAGCGGATGATTTTGTCTCATTTATGTAAGTGGGACCGGTCTGCATTGTTCCTCTCTAATAAGAAAACCATTAAAACAATGCAATGATTTCCACCCAGCTGGAGCCTTCCGGCCGCCTCGCAGCGCTTCGCTGGGAAGTCATTGGACCTGGTAACTGCTACTTGACAAGGGACGCTCTGTGCAAGGGCCAGGGGTGGCCCCACTAGGCCCAGAGCCGACCACTGTACGGGGTTTACTGCAAGGCTGTGCAGCAGCTGGGTATTTCTGAACAGGAAACGGGGCTTCTGTGGAAAATGAACTGTGATGAGCCCAAAGAGGATGGCCACGGACTGTGTGACCCCAAAGGATAGGCTGTTTTCCCAAATGCAGAAGATTTTGGTTGCTACTTATGAACTTTCTTCTGACCATTGACGAATTGCTCTCCAAACCCGAATTTGTTCCTCGACTTCCTTCCCCATCTCTGCTTTCACTGTCTGATAAGCGCTGAGTGACGTCTCTATTGCTCTCTTCAGATTCTTCGCAAACCACAAGCAGAGCAGAGAATGGGAACTCTTCACACGTGGCCATTACAGTCGCAGCAGCTGAGTCTCCTCATCTCGGTGTTTGCTCACTTGTGTAAGCGGAGAGCCTCTCCAGGACAAGGGGGTGGCCAGATTCCTTGCACAAATTTCTGCTTGAACAATGAAAACCCTAAAATCATCTGTTTCAGTGTTCCTTGCTTTATGTCTTATATTAGAACCAGTGACACCATCACTGTGTTTCAGTGCTATTCTGTGCAATGCAGGCTGGGTGGGGTCAGCAGGGTGCTGTATATAGCTTCCTAAAACCCTTAAAGCATCTTGCCTCATTATCATGGTCCTTTATGATTTTAAGAGCCCTGATATACAGTAAGTAGGTCCATGGGGGGAATTATGCAAATTAAAATGCATTGAAGGTCTGTAGGAGCAGCCATTTAGGTAGGTGTATGGGGATGTAGGCTGCCCTGGGTAACAACCACATGTGACCTCCATGACTTATTGCAAAGCTTGATTTATCACCTGTTTTCTTATTGAACCTTCAGAAATGCTAAACTCTTACCAATCTCTTAGATGTTAAGCTTTTGTGACACAGGAGGAGGAGAGGACCCTGCCCCAGTCTGTATCTGTCATTTGCAAACCCTATTTAATGTACAGTGCTGCGTAATATGTTGCCGCTTTATAAATCCGGTTTATTATCAATATTAATAATTTTATTAATAATCAGGCCTTAATACCCCTTCCAGCCCTCAGTGACTGAAGTATGATAGACCATAGAACAACGCTTAGCAACAAAGGTTACCAAAAAAATGGGAGTTCTTTCCAAAAATATTTGCTCAGAGATCCTCTTTAAAGAGAGCAGTTTTCCAGTACATTGATCCTCCATGGTGCGGGATAGCACAGTGTATACACAGGGAGAAGGAGTCAGGCGGATGCTAAGCACATGGCTGCTTCTGCTCCTCTAATGGTATGCGGCTTTCTCAGTACCAGCTTTGAGGAATTGCACACATACCGATAGGATAATAAAGCACAGGCCTTGTCCTGGTTTGTACTGCAAGGAAGACCCGTGGATGCAGATGGGTCACCAGCTGCTGCCTCCTCCTAACAAATTAATGGCCCTGAACCATTGGCTTCAATATATTGTTAAAGGACAACCACAAAATAAATTCAGGATCACAGCCTGGCGTGTCTTTATTACTAAATGTGGTCAGCTGACTAAATATGGGGAAGGGGCAATTGCCACACCCCAAGTTCTATATATGTAGGGCAGCATGGTGGCTTGGAGGTTAGCAATCTGCAGTGCTGGTCTCAGGTTCAAATTTCGGCCAGGACACTATCTGCATGGAGTTTGAAGGTGCTCTCCGTGTTTGCGTGGGGTTCCTTCGAGTACTTCGGTTTTGTTCCCAAAAACATGCAGTTAGGTTGATTGACCCTAGAATGTATTAGAGGTTAACATACATAAAGACATTACCATATGACTATGTTAGGGACATTAGATTGTGAACCCCTTTGAAAGACAGTTAGTGACATGACCATTGACTTTGTACAGCACTGCATATTATGTCGGCGCTATATAATTACTGTATAATATTATTATTATATGTAATGCCACAGAATAAAGTGTTAAAGAATGCAGAGAAACAAGAAGAGATGATCAGTGAGTGTAGACATGATATAAGAGATGGTCAGAGACGGCAGATATACTACATGAGATGACCAGAGACTGCAGATATAGTACAGGAGATTGTCAGAGATGGTCTAACAACTATAGGTTGTTAGTAACTGCAGACATACCACAGGAGACCTATTTAATGTACAGCTCTGTGTAATATGTTGGCGCTATATAAATCCTGTTTAATAATATTAATAATAATAATAAAAATAAGATTAAAAGGAGACAGTAAGAGACTACATACACACTACAGGGAATGATCAGAGATTGCAGATTTCTACAAGAGTTATTCAGAGACTGCAAACATACTACTGGAGATGCACAGAGACTGCAGATATATTACAGGAGACAGTGAAAGACATTAGATATATTACAGGAGACGGTCAGATACTGCAGACATACTACAGGAGAC
>NW_027319695.1:0-3700 GCF_032062135.1 Pyxicephalus adspersus
GGGAATTTGTAAGGGGAATTTGGGAATATGGTAAGTGTTTTTTTTCATTAAAAAAAGTATATAAGACCTACCCTGAAAATAAGACCTAGTGTGTTTTTGGAAGCCCAAAAAAATATAAGACAGTGTCTTATTTTCGGGGAAACACGGTATGTGTATGTAAAATGTTAGAATACAAGAAATTAGGTACAATGGGTCTGATTTATTAAAGCTCTCCTAGACTGGAGAAGATACACTTCCATTGCTGAACCTGAGTGATCCAGCAAACCTGGAATGGATCTCTTACAAGCTATTTGCTATTTATTAGCAAATGTTTTAATCCTGGACCAGATCCATTCTAGGTTTGCTGAATCACCCAGGTTCATTGATCCTCTCCAGTCTTTGGGGGCTTTAATAAATCAGGCCCTTTGAGAGAACTACTTTTAGTCACTGTGAAAATGGAGTAATTGACAGGGTAAGGGCCTGTATGAACAGTGATCCCTGAACAATGAGAAAAGGCATGCAGAAAATGACTGCAAACAGTTGGGTATTGCCCACAAATGGGAAGAGTTTCCAACCACTCAAGGTTCATGTAGAGATGCATAAGTAAACAGAAATGCACAAAATGTGTCCAAGGTCTGTCTGGACTAAATAGACAGACACCTAATCTGTGGTCTGAGGAATACTACGGTGGGACATGGAATAAATGAAAAATAGCAGATAAAGACCCAAACATGGACCACATCTGTAAAAACTCATTTAAACTAGCAAAACATGCTTTTTGTGCCAGGGTCACAAATGTTTGGCATCAATTAGAAAAGGAAATCGGCAAATAGTGAAGGCACTGAGGGCTTCTAGTTATACATATTTTGACTGAAACAGTCATACATGCATACACCAGATTGATTCCTCATAGGAGCAAGGCAACAAGCAAACGTAACTGATATACCTACTATGTACATGATTCATTGTTCATTGGCCATTGTTCTGTGATTACAAATATTTTGTTGAGCATAATGTGGTAGGATTCAATCTTAAAAATTCCTATATTCTATTTGGAGTTTTCACTCACTTAAAACGGACAGAATACAATACAACATCAGAACATGTTGAGACGAATGGGAAGACTGGAAAGTGAAGATATTCCCTGATCAACCAATTAGATTCCAGCTGTCACCTTTCTACTGTAAGTTACAAAAGTTTTATTCAGTAAGACAGCACAAAGGACAATTGGATAATGTAAAGTGCAACTATTCATATAGGCAAATCAAAATTTAGCTTCCTCAAAATCAGATCATTGAAAAATGAATTCTGAAGAACTGATATGTGTAACTTTACTATGGGCACAAAACACTATGGCATATACAAGTGTAGATTGCCTTTCATTTCATGCTTGATGCATTAAGACCAAGGTCTCACCTTGTGGTTAAGAATGTCATTCATCCTTCGTGTGGCTTCTGAGGTGTGAGATTCCGGGAAACATTTTTTTGGGATGACACCATATTTTTCTATATAAAAATAGGAGGAATGTTGAAGAATATTTATTATTAAAATAAATAACAGAATGATCACATTTAAAAAGTATATGAACATGGAGTGGGGAAGGGTTAGAGCTTTTGTCAGGGTTTTACAGCTAGATGAATTTCCCCAAGGTTGACAAAGTTTTACCATACAGGAAGTGACAACGGTTTAACCGTAACAGACAGATATGTAAAAGGATTTTCTTTAGTTGAGTAGGTACAGGCTTGAACCCATGTCACATTTTTTTCTCTCTGTGTCACTGATGCAGATTTTCTTCAAGTCTTGCTGACGATGATCTTGAAGATACTAGCATATTTGTAATCTGATCCAGACATGGAAAATATCATTGAAATACATGTCCACAAAGGGTTTACATTGGTGTGCATTAAACGCCTTCAGAAATACTTTGTTAAAGTTCAAAGAAAAAGTAACGGCATCAAAACTGGGCAGAACATACTGCACAAATGGAAGAACTGTGAGTAGACCACATCCTCTCACTACAGTTTGCAGAAAACTGTAGGGGGAAGGGGGGCAGATAAAAGACCAATCACCCCACACAGTATATAGCAGTGACAGGTCTTTATTACAGGAAGTTTCTGGACAAAGTACAGGAATAAAACTATTGGTGCTGAATTCTAACGCAATGTCAGCTAAAAGCAGGTTCAGGACTGTGCTAAATCATGAACACGGAGACCAACTACTGTATTGATAACTCTTACCAATGAGATTTACCAGCATATCCCACTGTCCCCCATCATTGGTGGGGTTTGAAAGAAGGAACTGCATAAGTCTTCCATCAACTGGCTCATTCAGATGTGCAGTTTCAACAAAGGCATTTAGAAAATAGTTGCAGCGCTCTACCTGTGGAGGAGATAGAAAACTAGTAAAAATACTGCGAGGTGAAACAAATTCTGCTAAATAATATGTATTTATTCTGCTATATTATTTATTATACTCTAACCATGGTTACACACCTTGTCCCAGAAAAACAGATAGGACTGACTGAACTCAAACTCTTCAAGGTTAAACTTCTTTATAAAAGGCAATCTCATAACATTGAGACAGGAAAAGATCCAACACCGTCCTGAAAGCCAAAGAACATTATTAAAAAAACAAACAAAAAACAAAACTCATTTACTTAAAATGTTTTTTACTCAAATATTAGAACTGTATCACAAGTAAACACTGGCTCAGATATCAGGTGCCATGCTGGAGGCTCTGCCAAGTAGCGTAGACTCTGAATATAAGCAAGCACCATCAAACAAGACGTCAAGCTCCCAGCTCAAGGAACCCCTAGCAACCCCATGAACAAATCATATGGTTCCACAAAACCCTAGTTGGGAACGGCTGCAGTTATATACACATAGCTCAATACAAGCACATTACTGCAATGCAGAGGTGTGAAGCTGAAATGAAATTCCTTAGTGCAATCTCTACTGAAAATGAAGACTTTTTTGAGATAGAGCGAGTACTGCCTAGAACTTCTTTTCCAATGTGTTTTCCAAATCAAACAAGCAGATAAAAAAGGTTTCAGAAGCACAGGACATTATGGGAAATCTTCCCCACCTGGGACATTAAAAACTTAGTAGTAATAACTCTTCAAAATTAAAGCTGTTTTTATTGTTGTTCCCAGAATGACAACATTTGGTTTACCACATTTTGTAAATCTCAATGAAAGACTTTAGTGGTTATAACAAACCGATGAGGCCTACCTGAGTTCTTCTGGTTGGTGACAGGCTTGCCCTCTGCAGGGATGGTGTGCTGGAAGACATGTGTGCTCTCCTGAACCGTCTGTCTCTGTAGACACACCTCCAGTGGATCACTGTTTGAGGCAACATTCTGAGCCAGTAGAAAATGTGGATTAGACTTCAGCTTCTTCCTGAAGGAAGCGGTCTTCTCCAAACTCAAACCTAGGAGACAAGACATAAGTATAAATAATTGGGTTATTATCATGTCATACTTTTGTGTGGTGACATCTTTGTGACACCTAGTGGCATGTTCTGGAACTGCATTTGTCTCTGGTTTGATAGTTTAGAGCAGTAATTTTCAACCACCCTGCCGCGGCACACTAGTGTGCCATGAGGGATCTTTAGGTGTACCGTGGGAAATTATCCAATTACCATTGTCGAGTGTCTGTGCTGTAGTGACTGGCAGAGTAATGTAATACTCTTCCATGTCAGTGGGTGGCAGTAGGTAACAGTTT
>NW_027319696.1:0-424 GCF_032062135.1 Pyxicephalus adspersus
CTTCTCCAGTCCCGGAGAGCTTTAGTAAATCAGGCCTGAGTGTAATCTGAAAAAGAAACCCACATGACGACGCAACAACACAGAAATGCAGTTGAGAGACCAAATAAGAGCATTGCGACCTTATAAGGGATACAGTATTGCCTGACTAAGATCTCCAGGCATCTCCATTATTTAATTCTTAGAAAAGATGATTTAAAAATACTTTAAAAAGCCTACAAAAGATTTTAGTTATTGGGTTTGTTTTTATTTTAAGTATCATACAGAGTCTTGATGAAGAATGTAGTTCCAAGTGGTCTCATTAAAATTGTTATCATTGAGTTTATTTATACAACTAAGCCAAAAAGTGTCCCTTGAAACGATCTTCAAACATTTGCCATCATAAAGTTAGAGAAGGAAAGATCTGAATGATGATTGCCGTCATAAC
>NW_027319696.1:819-3699 GCF_032062135.1 Pyxicephalus adspersus
TCAGCAAGAGGCCTGTGATTTTGCGCGACATAAAAAAGGGATATTGAAACAATACCATTTTAGTACAAAATGTAAATAAATATGTCTTTTCAGAATTTATAGTGAAGTATCACCTGGCTTTTAATACAGAACACAGTGTTCTTGTTTGTTGTCTTATTGAAGAGAGTTCTCTGCACCCATGCATGGACCTGCCATGGAGCAGAGTGAGTTCTGAGTTCTGAACATCACACCGCTTTTGGCTACAGAGTAAAAAATGTAAATAGATGACAAATTTCAAATTTGCAAGGGCAAGGGAAATGCTACTGACAGTATGCAACTCCAGGCAGATTTGAAAAGCGACCTTCTAATTTAGTTATGTATTCATCAAAAACAATAATTCAATAATAATTGTTTCCATGTTAGTTTTCATATTCCCCTGCACATTAAAACTCAAACTTGGCACTCAGAATTGATGAGGCAACAATGTGAGCTCCTCAGTGTTCTGCTGCTCTTCTTTTTTTATCTTGTCATCAGGTGAGGAACTATAATGAATCCAAACTATATTGCTTATCCACAATGATCAGGTAAGTGGACCAAAGGAATGCAACTTGCAGAATTGGACAACATAGTGCTACTCAGTTATGCAACATGAAGTCAGATGGGGATGTTGGAATTATTTCTAAAGAAGCTCAATAAAGTAAATCTTAAGTGAATATTTGCTATGTTATGGGGTAATGGGGAACATTGAGAAAAATATTGAGCTGAAGCAGCACTGCGAATAATTAACCTTTTGTCTTTTTTCCTGAAAAGGAGATGTTATGTGATGGTTCTTGTTTGCTCCTGTGCCTACATCCTTATAGCTGCATATCGGTAGTGTAAAATGTTTGCCAGTAGCTTGTGTAGATTTGATGATGTACTTGCTGGGCGGTTTAGTGTAAAAAGGCAAAACCTGCTCTCTAGACCATAATTAATAAATAATAGTATATGATTAGCAATATAAATGATTTTCTGGTCTTCCCAACTGGTAAAGTGATTAATTATCATAACAATAATCTATTAGTAATAATTAGTATTGTGTGGCAGGTTTCTGACACTAAAGTGTTTCATTGTAAAAATAATTATTACTGGTAAATAGCAGTTTATATTAGGGCTCCCAATTTAATGAGGGGAAAAAACTGCAGTCATGACTTTGGATATTTATTAAAATGACATGGACACAGATAACCCTGACAGCTGTAGTATGGTAACAATACATAATAATATTAAACAGTGTGACACTAACAAGAATACGTCATTGGTCTTTGGCACAGAAATTTTCATGCACAAGTGAGATAATTAACACCGTGTCTGTGTAATTAGCTGGGTTAAAAAGGATTCATGTACTTATTGTAATGAGGAAGGGGGAACCTCAGTCCCTTCCCCCTATGCTCCACTCACTTCAAATATAAGTCTCTAGAACAGAATTTCTCAACCAGGGTTCTGCGGAACTCAAAAATTCCTTCAGGTAGGTAGGAAGGTTGCTAGGAGTTCCTTGAGTAATGAACCTGAGTGCCTCCCAGGTCAGTTGAACTGATACCAATAATCTCTTTGGCTATCTATAAGGGGGATATTCTTTCCAATGGCCAACGATATAAGAGACATACTTCCAGCTGATTACCACACAAATTTACTGTGAGCTGTGAAAATAGTAATTAAAGCAGGGTTTCATTAAAGACCTGAAAATTTAAGGGTTCCCCCACATTAAAACGGTGCAAAAGGCTGCTCTAGAAGTTAAGCTGGTTATAAAAGGACCATGTTGTCAGACATGTAACTGAGATGATCTGTGTTCATGATAATCTGCCAGGAGGGCAAACTTCCCATGATAATTTTACAAGCCAGTAGATTGTGCAAAAATAACTAATAAGATGGCAGCTGAGATTTTTAGTTTTATTAACCAGGTGAATCAACTAATTGTGCACCAGGATAAAATAAAGTCTAACGTGTAAATCTCTATATCAGTGTTATTCAACCAATAATATTATTAATAAATAATTAATATTAATAAATTTATAATTAATAAAATTATTTGAGCAATGAACAATTTGTTCCTCTCAGGTCAGTTACCACTGACACCAATGATCTTTTTGGCATTCTTTCCGCAGACTAGCAATGTAAGAGATTTTGGCTCTGATTTATTAAAGCTCTCAAAGACTGGAGAGGGTACACTTTAACCCCCCTAGCGGTATTCCCGAGTGTGACTCGGGGTGGGAAAAATTGCAAAAAGCGGTAACCCCGACTGTAACTTTGGGGGTAGATTATGTTTCCTTTTTAGTGAACCCTGTGTAAAAATGCTGCAAAATTTGTACTCCCACTGCAATTACTTAACGCTTTAGATGTCCGCAATACCTGTTACCGTGGATAAATTCTGTGGTTAATCTGTTAGTACGAGACTTGTGTATCCTAGTGGAAGGAACCATGGGGTGCGGCAGAAAGCTGGCCCTCAACACTAAAAAGTATGGAATATGAACAGGGACAGAGAAGCATTGAAGTGGCACCATTTTACCATACCGGTTGCCAAAAGGACATTATTTTCTCTTTTCTTTTTACATGCATGGCTTTGCATATATGTGACCTCATGGTGACAGGGCCATTTTAAAGTCCATTTTCAGATGCATGTAGACCCTAACCCTGCTCCCACACATTCACTCATTTAAAGGCTTAAATTAGATCAATGAACTGGCACTGTAGGCTGGGCTCAACCCCAACCAGACTTGCTCCACCCCTTTCGGGATGTCATCGTGCTTCTGCAGTTTTCTGGTAGCCTGGGAGGATCCCCACCCCAGGAAGAACCAATGATCAAGGTACATTTCACCAGGACAGGGACATGGCTACTTAAATCGCCATTCCACTTTTCAGTAAGGA
>NW_027319697.1:0-3699 GCF_032062135.1 Pyxicephalus adspersus
CCATCCTATTGTGTGTAAATTCCCCCACCTACTAGATTGTAAGCTCTTCGGGGCAGGGTCCTCTCCTCCTGTATCACTGTCTGTATTATTCTGTCATTAGCAACCCCTATTTAATGTACAGCGCTGCGTAATATGTTGGCGCTATATAAATCCTGTTTAAAATTAATAATAATCATCGAGTTCCCGCACAGTAACCCCAATTACTATGCCTAAAGAGCAGAAGGAACGTGCAGCTACCAGTCTCCGGAAGGTTGACCTTGAACATCGTGTCTTCAACCCTGAATGGACTGACGAATTATTCTTCCTCCAACGTGGCAACAAAGCCCTGTGTTTAGTGTGCAACAACACCAACAGCACTTTCAAGCGGTCAAATCTCAAGAGGCATTTCGATGCCAAGCTTAAGATATCATCGTATAAGTTTCTTTTAACCAACACGTTTCGCCTGTTTGGCTTACTGAAGGGTATAATTGAGACATGGACGGTTTTGAAGTAGTTGGAATTAATTGTGATGAGAGCAATAGTGAAATGATTATTTAATGGTGCATGTATATGTGTAGGATTCACAGTGAGGGGAATATATTGTAGTTGTTAGACATAGGTCGCAGAGAATGGTAAGGATGGATTGGATTGCTTAAGGTTGGATGCTTAAGAAAGCATGTGTAGAATTGATTTTCTATATTGTTTAAAACGAAGAGTAGTTCGGTCATCTCACAGGGATAGCAACTGTGGTACAGCCAGACTATTTGACAAACCAGTTGGAGAGTGCACAGTTTTTATTGTAATAATTTTATTTCATCCACAATGATATCAGATGGAACAAATTTGCAGTTTATTTCTTTTTAGGATTTACAGTTTCCATAGGATTCCTGTTTAATATCAGCCGGATCCTAATTCTGAGTAAGTGGATACTGGAGGGGGTACTCAACTTAATATCTAATGAACCAGTCGTATGTTTTTTGTTCATCCCAAAAACATGTAGTTAGGTTAATTTGCTCGCCCCCAAAATTGACCTTAGACTTTATTAATGACATGGTAGGGACATTAAATTAGATTGTGAGCCCCTTTGAGGGACAGCTAGTGACATGACAATGGACTTTGTCCAGTGCTGCATAATATAATGGTGCTATATAAATACTGTGTAATAATAATATTAATAATAATAATAATAATAATAATAATAAATATGTCAGATTATTGTAGTTGAAAATGATAAGTGCTAGTCTGTTTCATGGAGAGGGGAAGTGGCAGGACAAGCAAGCAGCACCCTTCTGTGCTTTTCTCCATAGGAAATTACAGTGGTCGTTCCCACTCAGTCGTTCATCAACCAACCAAGACAGATGGATGATAGATGAAGGGGGGAAAACTATACACATACTAGATTTTCACCTAAGATGACCATGATCATTCATCTCAGGTGACAAGCATTTGGCGTGTATGTATATAGCTTAAAAAGGAAGTAAACCCAAAACTATCCAAAACAAAAAAAATCACACTTACCTTCAATCCCGTAGAGCAGTTGATCCATCGAGAGGTTTCTTCCATCGGGTCCCGGTATCTGTCTTCAGGCCGGTGCAGAGGGGGCACCAGGCGCTGCCATCTTCTCTCTTCTTTCATGTTCTTCTTCCTACATCACCCCACGCAGGCGCGAGATCAGGTGACGTAGATTGGGGAAAAAACTTGCCGATCTCACTGTGCATGCGTGAAATTCCCTTTTGATGAAAGGGCTCCTTCTGCACATGCCCGAGATGCTCAGGCATATGCAGAAAGAGCAGCCAGGAGCTTCCTGTAATGTGTGACATAGGTATCCCGGAGGCTCTGCACTCCCATTCATTCTTCATCACCTCGAGAATTAAGAGGGTGGTGCTGCACCCTTTTTTTAAAAAAAGAGTGTTGAACTAAAAAAAAAACAGAATTTTTATTTCAAATAAAAGGGTTGTGTACCCTTTTATGTAAAATAAAAATTCTGAGTTTAGGTACGCTTTAGGACTTTGGGAACTCAAATGTCTCAGAGTCCTTAAGAGATAGAATTTCAGCCATGAGCATGCCCATTTATTGTTATAACCCATTTGGGTGCACTGTCCTTTTAAAGAGCCTTATACATTTGCAATTTCGAATTCTTTATTATTCAGAGTTATTCGTGTGCAGTTGCATGGTAAAGCTACATACACTGTAGATGACTGAGGACAGAGACCAGCAATAATGCTAATTTTGGGGAAACAATAGCATGTGTACAGCAGGGGACAGCACATAAAGTTTAATATAGAGTCAAATCCTTCAACACACCACATGTGATCCACTAATAACAAAAAAGTTTTAGTTATAGATACAGGAAAGGAAAGGACTCTTACTTTTCCCACTTTAAGGCTGACATGAGTGATTCCAGAGAAGTCTGCAGCATCAGTGAAAGCGGTTCTGATGCCAAGTTCAGGTAAAGCTTTCTCCAGATTTACAGTTGAACTGATGGAAAATTTGGGTAAGGAAAGATCAGTCATCCTGTAAAGGAGAGAAATGTAAAATAAAGTTCATATGGGCCTGCCAATACCAATAACCCTAACAGTCATTATAATGAAAAGGACAACTCCATCCATATAGATAAATACAAAGTTGTAACAGCTGTCAAAGTTTATCTAAGTTCAAAAACAATAATTAAGAGATTTACTTACCAGCCCTTACCAGTTAAATTGAATGGGAATTGTTTTTTTCATCAATTTTTGTTCATCTTTAATTTGTACATTTTTTAAACCAGTGATTTTTTATTTCTTAAACAACTGAGCAATCATGCAATATTCAGAGGAGCACTGTTTTTTGCCTGATGGTAGCTGTACAAAAACTATATATATATATATATATATATTGAAATGCTCTGTTCCCTGAGTTACAGGGCCAGTTTCAGGATAAAACAAACTGGGCAATTGGGCAGGGCCCCATCTTCTCTAGATCCTCAACTACCAGAATGGCAGCATAGGAGAGAACTAGAATGCTGGATATTTGCAGCCTTTACGTCATATTTACCCAGAGACCCATCTGCTTAAAGCCTGTTAACATGGCTTGATAGATATATAAATCTTTTTTTCAACTTGACCTTTTATGTATTCAAAATATGCAGAAAAAAGGGGACTTCATTGGCACATTATTATTATTGACATTATTATTATTCCATTTGTCTTAACATCTAAGCCGGCACGATCTGAACATCAATATTGCTCACTGATCGGACCATAGTATATCAAATGATTTAACAGCTAACGGTATAGCATCTCACAACATTAAAGTCTCGACACGTTTCACGGTCCATGCCACTTCATCAGGATAGTAACGTTGAGAGATGATTACTTATAGCATATATCATATATTACAGTATCTTGTCATCTTCAAATATATATAGGGCCTCAAAGCAAACCAAAAGCTCATGATGAGGGTAAGTGCAAACCGATAGGCGATAACGGAGAGGAATCCCTGTATAGATGTAGATGAATTGCCACTTCAAAAATGAAGGCGATAGACCACAGGTCCCAGCTCCTGCCATCAGCCCCTTTTTTTCTGTATTTTTAGAATTGTTAGAATACTGTGGGGATATGGCAGGCAATTATTGAACTAAGCAGGTGATCAATTCTTCATATCAATTTCAATGACCTACTATGTAACTATGTACTCAAATATTAATCCAATTAAAAAGTGTAATATATATATATATATATA
>NW_027319698.1:0-340 GCF_032062135.1 Pyxicephalus adspersus
CCAGTACCCAGCTCTAGATGCCAGTTACCAATGCTGTCCATGCTCCGTCTCAGAGCCCACCGCCTCCTCTTCCTGCTGTTCCTGCTGCACGCCCCAGGCTTGATCAATATGAGCCATCAGGATACATGTATACTTCTGATGAGCCAGCTGATTCGAGTGGGTGGTATCTTTAACCCTGGAGCGCAGCTCGAAGTGTAAGTGGAAGTGCAAATCAATCACATCAGATTGGTGCAAATCTGCCAGTGTGGCTCTGCAGAAATTCCCTTCTATGATGTCCCAGCGCACAATAGGAATTGGGCACTTCACCAGCTTTGAATCCAACAGACATGGACATGTTGCA
>NW_027319698.1:794-3695 GCF_032062135.1 Pyxicephalus adspersus
TCTGCTGAGCTCAATAACTTCATGGCTCAATGTGGTCATCCAGGATCTCTCGGTTCCCGGTAAACATACTGGTGTCTCCCATCTCATCCCCCCGACATATACAGAGGGACTGCTGTCCCACTTCCCAGTTCTGGGGTAACATACAGAGAAATTCAGTGTGATAAAGCATGGTACTGATGGATAAAGCAGAAGACCTTCTACATTCAATCACAAATTTCAGATTACACACTTGCATTACTCACTTCGGGGTGTCATTAAAGATGCACTACACCCAGCTATAGATGCCAGTTACTAATGCCTTCCACACTTCATCTCAGGGCCTGATATCGAGCGAAAGCACATGAGAGGGAACGGGCTTGGTGGAATCAGCGGGGAAAGAAAACCCTGTTGAGCTTGAGGCTAGTCTGACATCTAGAGCTCGGTACCGGGCAGTGGGCAGGTGGCAGCAATGAGAGCAGGAAGAGTAGACGGTGGGCCCTGAGAAGTATGGATGGCATTGTTAACTGGCATCTAGAGCTGTGTACTGGGAGGAGGAGACGGTGGGTCCTGAGACGGAGCAAGGAGGGCATTAGAAGTTGAGGCAATCACCTATATGGACAGTGTAAAAGCTGTAGCTACTGGAGAAATTGCTGTGTAGGGGACTGCCTTTTCCTATCTGCTATATGTAACATTGTAAAATGTGGGATGGACAGCCTTGTTAACTGGCATCTACAGCTGGGTACTGGGCAGGTGGCATTAGTAACAGCAGGAGGAGGAGGCAGTGGGCCCTGTGATGGACCAAGGATCGCATTAGAGGTTGAGGCCATCACCTATGGACAGTGTAGAAGCTGTAGCTAATTGAATGGATTAACGAAAATCACACTTTCCATACCTACTATCTAGTGAAACCACGTAAAAGGGAACAGGCTTGGTGTAATCCGCGGGAAAATACATACATTTTTTATCATTTGTGGATATCTAGCAAGTGCTATCACAGTTAAATATCTGTATTTGTTCCACATAAATACATACATTTTTATGGGTTTTAGGATACATACCAAGTGCTATCAGAATAAAATATCTTAATCAGTACAATCTGCAGAGGGGGTGTTAAAGTCATTGCCGATCCAAGCCTTATTCATTTTAATAAAAGTGATTTGGTCGACATTTTCTGCGGAGAGCCGAATCTGTTTGTCACTCACTACACACTTGTGGCTGGGCAGGCAAGGATCTGAATGGAATGTTCTGCCAGCTCCGGCCACTGCTCAAGTTTGGATACCCAGTAGCCCAGTGGGCCCTGGCTTTGCAGGCTGCGGATGTCCCATGTAGCGCTCAGGTATTCCTGCACCATGACTGAGTACCGCTGCTGAGTGTCATTGGCAATTGCTGCACGACTAGCAGCTTGCTTCTGCTGAAAAAAAGCCTGCATAGTTAGGCTTAGACGACCTTTACCGCTGCTGCCACACATGCCGCTTACAGCAGTTGTTTGGCTCCCATGGCTGGTGGAAATGCCATAGGGATCGCTGCTGCTGCTGCTGGCAGCCGGAAAGGCTGAGCACAAGTCCCTTACAAGCACTTCTTGGTAGTGCTGCATTTTAGGGAATAATTTTTCCACAAAATACACATACGTCAATAGGCAAGACATAAAAAGACCTGAATTCTTGGGGTCCATTTATACCGGCTCAGTGGGTACAGGAATTCGTTTTTTATTACAAAGTTTTACCATGCATGAAAAAAATCTGATTATTGTAACTCCCCCCCTCTCTTCAGCAATGGAATGTTTTGATTTAAAGACATTAAAAAGTGCCATAGAACATAATTACCTTCTTGGATTATTGTAAATGTATGTAAACCTAGAAAGCAATAGTATAAAAATTGTTACTACATGAAAATGATACAAATACACACATACCTAGATACTTTTATGATTTCCCAGTAAATTGGTCATAGTCTGGATGTAATATGGATTCACTGAAGTCAAATAATTCACCGCTGGTCAGTGATTTCCTTAGCATGGAGGGCTCTGGGCATTGGGTGATCCTAGGACAGAGGGATCCTTCATCTTGGCTGTGGCTCTCATAGTAGAGTCTCCCTAGTATTGGACCAGAACTAAACAAGGGGAACAGCTGGGGATGTGAATGTTCCCAGCCAATGGTTTTTCTCCAATGCAACCCAACCCAAAGATATCCCAAGCCCGATCCAACTGGTTTAAAGGATAACGCCACTGGGCTCATTCATTTAAAGATGGCAATTCAAAGGAGATGTCTGTGGCGTGTCTGTGAAAATGTTAAACAAAATTACAATAAAGCATTGTCCATGACATAAATACAATTTTATTTTGTTGCTGCTTCTTCACTGATTTATTGTCATCAGGGATCAGTCACTGCTTCCATTGGCACCACATTCAATACACACATTAATAAACATTGGAAATCCTTGTCTGAGTTTCCTGTTGTAGAAGTTGATGACAGCTGAACTCACGAATGGGTGGAAGGAAACCGACATTGCAGTGAGAGAGTTATACAAGCTTCCAACTTCTCGTAAACCAGAGAGATTAATATTGACACAAACAATAAGAAATATATGAAGCAGAAATAAAGCGGCCATGGTTTTATGGCATTGTAATGGTTCCTTGAATGTCTGGATTCCTAAAACTTGTCTTATCACCCTCCATGTTCCTGATGTGTCTCCAAAGAGATGGGATGGTCAGGAGGAACGCAATGGTGAATATAATGAATGGTGGTATATAGGGAAGAGCGACAATGCCTCTTGCATTCTCGCAAAAATCTCCTTGCAGATGGTTTATATCAGGAAACTGATATACAGTCTTATATATTGGGTGGGGGGTATTATAAGAGGAAACTGTATACAATCTTATATATTACTTATTTGTGTGAATTATATATAAATATCATCACATAT
>NW_027319699.1:0-3692 GCF_032062135.1 Pyxicephalus adspersus
GCTTATGAAATCCTGCATTTCCTCAGTGTCTGTTTTCCTTTGTACTTACTTGCTCCTATTAGGTTGTATTTATGTGGAACTTCAAGTGAACTCTAATTCGAAGGCTATTTGTTGGAAAGGTGTTATATTACTGGGGTTTTAACTGCATTCCTCCAAAGTTTCGATAAAGGACTTTCTAGTCTTTTTATAGTGGATGGAGACTCCTCTTTACAGTTCTGAATACATATTTAAACAGCTGTAAGATACAGCATTGTGACAGATTTAGCAGTCGGCATATGCTTCAAAGTATATCAGAAGAACAGGGCATTGTGCTGTGGATTCAGTAATATATATTATCAATATGAACCTGAAACTTCTGTCAAAAACATATTTTTCTATAGATAGAGATACTTTTTTAACACATTTTAAAACTAAATGCTTGTATATTGAAATTACCTAAACCTTAACTTTAGTAGGATATAGGAATTGAGTGAATTGAGATTTTACTTTATTTCTTTGGCCACCCATAGCAAAAAAAGAAAGTCTTAATTACTTACATGCATCTTGTTCTTGATCTGGGCAGCACAATTTCATACAGGTACAAAGTGCATTAGAGCAGAAGAAGAATCTGCAATCCATAAAGATCATAGCAACTGTTGATCCACAGGTAGCCATGTTACCCATATGCAAAATCTTAGTTAAAGGGCAACTGTGCATAAGTTATGTATCTTTTTAAATGGTTTAATCTAATATAGGTTTCAGGTATATTCATTGCCAGATATGTAAAACTTTTACATATTATTGTAATATATTTTACCATACAGTTCTGACTGCTTGTTGATAAGGCTAACACTTTAGTTTATAAAATTAACATGATGTGTTTCAAATATTTGCATTAGAAAGACTGTGTTAAAGGGTTTTATTTCCGTTACAGTTGAGTTGTACCATTTGAAAGCACATACAGATGTTGCATTGGTGAAAGAAAAACACAATACAGAATTTGATTATTTTGAAATTTCATTATATATGTGTAAAATGTGTTTGAAATACTTTTACAACACCTTTCAAGCTAGTGAAAAGTTTATTTTTAACTTCTTAACTTGTCTTGTTTTTTGGCAAATTCAAAATTCAGATAGACAAGTTAGAGCAGTTAACCTGATCAGAATGCATTACATGTTCAGGTTCAGCTACTGCAATACATTATTGAAATCAATAACATACAATATATAACCACATTGTATGTTCCTATTGACTCTGTATAAGAGACCACTAGTCTCTGGAGACTAACTTTACACACATCTAGCAAAGTTTGTTATTTCTTTCAATACAGACAATCTGGAATACAGCCAGGAGCCAAAATCATACAACATTGCTATATCACACTATACAAATTAAAATAGACATGCTAACAAAGGAGTTGGGATATCTGAGGATATTTCATAAATTATTGTACAACAAATAACTACCCTACCCTACTTATTTTATAAATGCATTTTAACTCAATGTTTGATCCTAGGCAGTAAAACAAGAAAACAGGACATTTATTTAAAAGCTTTGGAGTGGAAATGGAAATGGTATATATAAATTTGCAATACATTTTCTAATTAAATATATTTTTTCAAGAAATCTTCTACGAAATACTGTTCAGTAACAAACATGTCCAACCTATTTCAGAACAATTTTGTAGAATAAGCCATACTTTATTTCTTAATATTCCTCGCTTTATTCGGTGACATATTAAAGACATGCAAGTATGCATGGGAAAATTGCTTTTCATTAAAAATAACAAACATGACTTTTTTTTGTTATTTTTAATATTAATATTAATAGACAGTATTAATAAAATGCCAACCTATTGTGCAGTGCTGTACATTAAATAGGGGTAGCAAATGACAGACAGATACAGACAGTGACACTGGAGGAGGAGAGAAGAAGAGTTTACAATCTAAGAGATGGGGAAGCAGTGAGGGTTTTAACATACAAAAGAAGACGGGTAAGAAAATTTGAAAAGATGGGTTTTAAGTGCTTGTTTAAATGTGCAGAAAGTAGGAGCAAGCTGAATAGGACCGGAAGGTCCATTCCAGAGTTGGGCAGCTGTAGAAAAAACTGTGCATGTGATGAGGTTATGAGTGAGGAGGTCATTAGTAGTTCATTGGAGGAGCGGAGAGAGCGGCAGGGGGAGTATTTTTCCACCAAGTCAGAAATGTAAGTGGGACAATAACTGTGGAGAGATTTGAAGGCAAAGCACCGGAGCTTATATTTGATTCTAAGGTGAAATGGAAGCCAATGGAGAGAACTACAAGGAGATGCAGCAGAAGAGGAGCAGTGGGAAGGATGGATGAGTCTGGCAGCAGCATTCATGATAGATTGTAGAGGAGAGAGTCGGGTTAGTGGAATACCAGAGAGGAGGATGTTACAGTAGTCCAGACGAGAGATGATAAGAGCATGTAAAAGGAGTTTGGTGGTCTCCGGGGACAGGGAGGGGCGGATTTTGTAGATGTTGAGCAGGTAAAATTGGCAGGACCTGGAAATATTCTGAATGTGGGGAGCAAATGAGAAGGCAGAACTGAAGGTGACGCCAAGACAACGTGCCTGAGAGGAGGGATGAAAAACAGTGTTATTAACAGTGACATATTCCTAACTTTTTCAATATAAGGGTAACAACAAATTTGGCCATGGCTGTAGCCAAATATTACCTTTCTTTATTTTCAGCAGTAAAACAGTATTTTGTCAATGAAATACTTCTGTTTACAAAACACACACTTCTCTAAAATTTGTAAGTGTTTATTTTGCTTCAGTGAGCAAATCTGGGGTTTCCAAATAGTTTTACATCAATGTAATGATTACCTGCCATTGTGTGACAAAAGAAGAGAAAGAAGTTAGTTTTATAATAATATCAAAGTAAATCAGCGGAGAATCAAAATAATTAAAGGAAATCATGACTCACCTGCATCTGTACAGTGTTATATCGTTATGTCTCCAAATGGTATGATTGATTCTTTATAAAAGTCAGACTGCTTCTGAAGTAATGCAGTTATATGTTCTGTTATTAAAAACATTTGTCGACCTTATTTTTTCTCATTAGAGATAATGTCTAAGGCCTTGACACAATGACATGTAAATTTATAATGCTATTAAGCAGATGTAGCTACTCTGAAAAAAAATGCTGGATGGGTTTTTAGTACGGTATTGCATCAAATGGGTCTGCTTCATCTCTCTAGATACACTGTCATGATCTACATGTTTTCACTCTATTTCCCCGCCAAATAGGGTCAAGTATCACACCATAACTGAGGACAAGTTCATGGATGTCAATATGTTGACACAATTTTGTAAGAGTACCAGCAATTATGTCACAAAAACACCCGGTGAGGTTTACATGCAACATGTAGAAGCTGCGAGGAAATCAAACATGGCAAAATAAATGTTAAGATCAGACAAGCTATTTGTTACTATGAAATTATCCTTTAACCTAATATACTAATCTGTGACATTTGGCCATGTAAATAATATTCAACCGACAGAAAGTTCTTAAAGAACTATTGGTCAACTTTTGTACTGGTTTTAGGTAGTATTTATAAAGATCAGAAAATTAATTGTATTTTGTATTGTATTTTGTTTCTGTACACTTTTAGTAGTTTTTAAATCTTGTATTTTTATTTATTTATTTATATATAATACATATTCTAATAAAGCCTATATGGTGCAAATAT
>NW_027319700.1:0-3690 GCF_032062135.1 Pyxicephalus adspersus
AGACAATATAGTATGGAGTGTAGCCTCTCGAGTAGAGAGGGAGATAGACACCTGAATCTGACAGAGACAAGCAAATGCAGGTCTTATGGATGGAACGGGAGTAGTAGAACATAAGGGAAACATAAAGCAGGTCTTGTATCTAATAAATTTGTGTACAGGTTAGTAGCCAGTGCAAAGTTTTAAGCAGCTGTATATTTGGGCATTATACTTTACGACAAGTGTGAGGACATTTGACCATCACACCCAACAATATGGACAAGTTAATATGCATACTTGTCCAAAATAATGACAAGGCTGACCAAATGTTTACTTTCATCTTGGGTGAAGTAAAGAGGGGTTAACACCAATGGCAGGTTATTTTTTTAGTTGTCTGTATATCATTGGGGAAATTTTCCTTCACCTCCAGAGAGGAGACAGGACGTTTTTGTGAATATCAACAAGTGAAGGAAATAACCTTCATAGTAGAACAAGGAGAACAACAGAAAATTTCCTCTTGTCTATTGTTATGAATTTTGGATTTCCCTTCACATTCTGTTTTCATACAAATAGGTTGGGGAATCTTCCCTACATGGACATCAAGAATTTAGAACTTGACAAAGGTCCTAACCCTACCCATTAGTATTAAAAAAGTTATGCATATAAATATGTGCAACATGCCCTATTAGGTCCAAGTATTCCCAGTGAAGGGTGTTTTATGAGGGTGCATCTTACCTTTGGTCAACACTTTGTTGAAGTTCCATTTTCTGTCCAGCCCCATAATGACAGAATGAGCTTTGGCCAATTGTTTGGTGAAGGCTCCATATTTCTGTTCCGGCATGACTTTGCCCCTGGGTACAAAGCCAGCTCCATAAGGACAGAATGAGCTTTGGACAATTGTTTGGTGAAGGCCCCATATTTCTGTTCCGGCATGACTTTGCCCCTCGGTACAAAGCCAGATCCATAATGACAGAATGAGCTTTGGACAATTGTTTGGTGTAGGCCCAATATTTCTGTTCCGACATGACTTTGCCCCTGGGTGGCTTTCATTGTAATTTTGTTAGTAATAGTTTAGTAGTAATATAGATAGTTTGAGCAAAATAGTTTTGATGAAGCTGAATTTAGGGTACAGAAGTATTCATGCCACAGATAGGCCAACAAGTTAGCCGTTCAGCAAAGTGAATTCTGAAATTATCTCCACTGGTTGAATATTTGCTTTTCTTTTTAAGCATAATGAACTAATTAAAAGTCCCTCAAGGACCAATGTACCGTGTAATAGGGTGGTACTGGACTCCTCAACAAGAAGCCATGTTGGTTCTTGAATGGCCTCTTAGGATCTCAGTTTTTAGGCTTTTGGAAGCAAGAATCCCTATTCCTTCTGATTTGACAACCAAAAATAATGCAGTATACTTCCTTGCTAGATGTTTTTCTGAAAGTGAAGTATCAATTTTTTTTAGGAATATGATGTCACTCAAGGGACTTAAATTATTGCTCATCTATGAATCTCATTTCACATTCTCTTGTTTCCAACATCTCTCCACAATGTTTTTTTTTTTTTTTTACTTAGATGGTCCTAAGACAATATAGTATGGAGTGTAGCCTCTCGAGTAGAGAGGGAGATAGACACCTGAATCTGACAGAGACAAGCAAATGCAGGTCTTATGGATGGAATGGGAGTAGTATAACATAAGGGAAACATAAAGCAGGTCTTGTATCTAATAAATTTGTGTACAGGTTAGTAGCCAGTGCAAAGTTTTAAGCAGCTGTATATTTGGGCCAAGAGGATTTAATGTATTGAACTTTGGAGCTAAAACTTTTTAGAATATACTTTACGACAAGTGTGAGGACATTTGACCATCACACCCAACAATATGAACAAGTGAATATGCATACTTGTCCAAAATAATGACAAGGCTGACCAAATGTTTACTTTCATCTTGGGTGAAGTAAAGAGGGGTTTACACCAATGGCAGGTTATTTTTTTAGTTGTCTGTATACCATTGGGGAAATTTTCCTTCACCTGCAGAGAGGAGACAGGACGTTTTTGTGAATATCAACAAGTGAAGGAAATAACCTTCATAGTAGAACAAGAAGAACAACAGAAAATGTCCTCTTGTCTATTGTTTTGAATTTTGGATTTCCCCTCACGTTCTGTTTTTCGTTCAAATAGGTTGGGGAATCTTCCCTACATAGACATCAAGAATTTAGAACTTGACAAAGGTCCTAACCCTACCCATTAGTATTAAAAAAAGTTATGCATATAAATATGTGCAACATGCCCTATTAGGTCCAAGTATTTCCAGTGAAGGGTGTTTTACGAGGGTGCATCTTACCTTTGGTCAACACTTTGTTGAAGTTCCTTTTTCTGTCCAGCCCCATAAGGACAGAATGAGCTTTGGCCAATTGTTTGGTGAAGGCCCCAAATTTCTGTTCCGGCATGACTTTGCCCCTGGGTACAAAGCCAGCTCCATAAGGACAGGATGAGCTTTGGACAATTGTTTGGTGAAGGCTCCATATTTCTGTTCCAGCATGACTTTGCCCCTGGGTACAAAGCCAGCTCCATAATGACAGAATGAGCTTTGGCCAATTGTTTGGTGAAGGCCCCATATTTCTGTTCCGGCATGACTTTGCCCCTGGGTACAAAGCCAGCTCCATAGGGTACACAATCCGTAATCAGGACAGATCAAGGCAATAATTGTCAACTTTGCTCCAATACATCCCAACAGGTTATGTTTTGAGGGCTTTCATTGTAATTTTGTTAGTAATAGTTTAGTAGTAATATAGATAGTTTGAGCAAAATAGTTTTGATGAAGCTGAATTTAGGGTACAGAAGTATTCATGCCACAGATAGGCCAACAAGTTAGCCGTTCAGCAAAGTGAATTCTGAAATTATCTCCACTGGTTGAATATTTTCTTTTCTTTTTTTAGCATAATGAACTAATTAAAAGTCCCTCAAGGACCAATGTACTGTGTAGTAGGGTGGTACTGGACTCCTCAACAAGAAGCCATGTTGCTTCTTGAATGGCCTCTGATGATCTCGTTTTTAGGCTTTTGGAAGCATGAATCCCTATTCCTTCTGATTTGACAACCAAAAATAATGCAGTATACTTCCTTGCAAGGTGTTTTTCTGAAAGTGAAGTATCAATTTTTTTTAGGAATATGATGTCACTCAAGGGACATAAATTATTGCTCATCTATGAATCTCATTTCACATTCTCTTGTTTCCAACATCTCTCCGGAGAGACGGCCCGGGCACAGAGGCTACATTTGGACTATAAGACGCAGGGACTTTTTCCCCCCACTTCTGGGGGAAAAAAAGTGCGTCTTATGGTCCGAAAAATACGGTATTTGATTTTACTATATTTTCCTACAAACCCACTTCACAATATAAACATCATTATAATAGGCATAATCTCTTGTATGATTTTATGACATAACATATTTTCTATACAATATTATTATGTATTGATGTTATCATCTTTTTATAATTGCATTCAATTATATTATATCTGTATATTATTTCACAATGCAGTGATATAGCGTTCTCACCATGCCCCCTGAGGAAGAAACGGCGAAACGCGTCGTGATTGAGATGTGTGCGATTGTTTACGATAATATTTAGCTGCCTCTGTATAGTGATTAGGCAGAATCCCCCAGTGAAACTAAATTGAGAGATGCCTATCTATATTACTTTGTAACACTGTGTGGTGACTG
>NW_027319701.1:0-3689 GCF_032062135.1 Pyxicephalus adspersus
ATGGATTTTAAACTTTAACTTAGTATGCAAATATTATAAATTGTACAGACATTCACACACTCAGTTTACGTCTGATGTAAGTGACTAAATCTGAGGGAGTGCACAGTAAAAGAATTATATACATTAAAAATTCAGGCTTTTGGTGGGCCCTGTTTACACAGCAACTGCATCTTTACATTAGGGAATTGAATAAGTAGGGCCAATATGAGTAGAATGCAGCTGACTGTAGACTATCATGGTCACTGCTGGAACAGTTTATCAGCTGGAAAACAACAGTAAACAAAACCAATTTTTAACATCCAATCAGTTGTTCTTAACAGCATCTGGTTAGGGTGTTCCATTGTCATGATTATGGGTACACTAAATCTGCATTAGATCTATTGCCTTACCATATAAAATTATTGGGTTAAAATACTTTATGGAATTTAAATGAATAAAGAAAATGAATAATTTGTTTTTTATACATGATCTTTTATATAAGCTATTTAGGTGTTTAGAAATAATTTAATTCTTTCACCTCATTCAAATATCATTCACAGATTTAAAAACAAGTTAGGGGAATTTAATTGTGTCTTTGCAAAATGAAGAGTCATAGAAATGCTATTTGTTATTATTTGATGCCTGTAAATTATTGTAATTCAGGGATCAATGAAGTGTACATTCTATACTGTACTTTTCTATACATTCTGTGCACTGACATGACAGAGGGGGACTGATAACTTGGAAAGTATACAAGAACCATGGGGGTTCTGTCTCCCAGGGAAAAGATAATATTTTCACTGCAACCACCAGAAATGAATGTTGAAAAAGACAGACAGGAATAAAGTACTGTAATCACTGTATACTTTTTTTCCATATTGCACAGAAATCAGAATTAAACTGGATTCATAGTAGAGTCACGTGTATATCAAGAAGAACCACCATAATTTTTATTGTCTATCCTTGATTCCTTTTATGGGGTGAAATGTAAGAGAATTCGGGATGAATGTGCACTTCTGCATTAAGATCAGGAATATACTGGATGCTACAATCTTCAGGGCTCAAAGTGCTGGGTACCTGGCTGAGTGCCAATCCCTGACTTAGTCACTGATTCCCCAGTCTGTCTCCAAAGTCCCTATTGGCTTTAGGTCTAGCTATAAGCAAACGTTAGAAGGTAAGTTGTGATATACTAGCACTCAATTGGCCCAAGGGATGGTACTTGGAGAAGGCAAGGACTGACAGATAAGTCAAGACACCCCCCCTGTCTTCCAGGCAGACAGAGCAGAGAAAAAGTCCAGGGCCATAGCAGATATATGATTAGATCAGTGGTTGCCAACCGAGAAAATATTGGTGGTCCGCGGCTCTGGCTAGTGCGCCCCCCACTGGGGTCAGGAGAAGGACCCCGCTGGGGGGGGGCATCGGCCAGAGCCGTGGACCATGAGGCTGAGACTTGCAATGGGAGAGTGGGCGGGTTCTGGCATCATGACATCACTCTCCGGGAAGTTTATTACCCTTTGAGTGACACACAGCTCCTCGCGCATGCACGTTCCGGAGTCCGTAAATCTAGTGGCTTGTGAGGTCCGAAAGGTTGGCGACCACTGGATTAGATGGTCCAAGGATTTAAGGAAAATCTTGGTAGGCAGGTAACAAGGCAAGGGTAAACACAATTGGCAAGTGAGGCAGACAGATAATTCAAAGGAGCCCGTGGGATTGTCTTTGGAACAGAGGCAGTCAAATAAAATAAAATGTGTACTCTTCAGTTAGCAATCAGTATTAAGCTATCATGTGCAAAGGAACTATATCTATAGGAACTATAGAGATACTTTATGTAGTTTCTGGCCAATCAGAAGTCAAGGTGCAGGTCAGAACAGGTTGGCAGACAGGATCCTGTAGTACCAGCTTCTGCCACTAAGAAGCGGCAATGCGCCACCAGAGACACTAATTGCTGGGAGAGACATGGGCATTTGTCCTCCCAGCCCATGGAGCAGAACAGAACAGTAAGTAAGTGGACGTTGACACCAAGCTTGGATACCTAAGAGAGCCAATAATAACCCCAACTAAAAATGCTAGTTGTCAGGCTGACCCCCTAGCTTTTGGGTCAGAAGTCCTTACCTGCATACTTACACAGTATTAGTGACTCAAAATAATAAAACAACACGACCAGACTATGAATTTGTGAGCTGGAGTGTCAAGAGCTGTTAAGCCCTCCAGTGGGGGACAGAAACTGGAAATGCCTGCCATATACTAGAAAACACACACAAAAAAAACTTAGATTGATTGGAGCATTCAGAATATGAAGACAAGCTTTCTTCAGATGGATTGGCACCACCCAGCCATTATTCCGAGCTATAAATATGATAGTTTGCCGATATTCCAAGTCTTTATGAAAATGTTTAAGGACTTAAGACCGATCCTCTATTGGACTATCCTATTAAAAAGAAAAAAAACAATTACCTGCTGGACTTACAGAACTGGCACAATGATGTCTTGAAATTCTGGGACAGAAAATTTGGGAACTAAGCTCTTCTTGAGGCAAAATGGAAATGCCTGTAAAGTAATCTGCCAAATTGTTACAAAATAGATTTTTTAACCAAACTCCAAAAACTGGTAGTATCTTTTCAACCTGAAAATTTTCTGCCCAAACAAGGGACAAGTCTCTCTAAAATCATAGGACAAGAAATAAGTTATGAGTAGGAAGAAATAATTGGGTTCTATTGAATTTTTACACAGGAGAACACTTCAAAAAACAAACCAAAAAAACATTTATTTCTGTTTTCTTTAAAGAATCCTTAATCATATCAATATTCAATATTGTATTGTGCTGTTAGATGATGGCTGTACTTCCACTTATTACAATCCTTTCTTGAGTTGCTTTTATTTTACCTGTAGCTAGAAAAGACAGATTCAAAATTCTAAGCTCTGAGGACAAAGTTTGAACATGGGTTCTACCGTTATGATTAGGACTGAACTTCAAGTGGATATAATGCAGCTTTGAATTTATTGATATTAGATTAAATGTATTTGAGATTGCTAACAGAAAATGTACCTAAATTTGACTCAGTATTAGCTTTAAGAATTTTCTGTACTGGAAGTAGCACAGAGACAACCAGATGTGCTGCAGTGCAAGGGGCGTGTTGATAGTAGGAGGTAAGTGAAGAATGGAGGAGTTCATCAGTCTTCTGCTTTCCCTTTCACTCCTCAGTCACCTAGGGGGAGGGACAGGCCATCTAAAGGTTACTGAGGTGGGCACAGAAAAAATACGTTTTTTTTGCCTGTCAGACTAGGCGGTGTAGTATGGCAGAGCTGAGTAAATCTCAGAACTGGAACAAAAGAAATTGAATTTTTTTGACAAGTAAAACATGTCTTAGATTTCATCTGTTATTTTCAAGATGGGGTTCAGCTTCAAAGGTAATATAGGTGGTATGGTATTACAGAAATCGGTCTCATAAAAATATGTGATTTTTCTTTTTCTTCAAAATTTTCTTGTGCCACTCATAACAACGTGTTAATGGTTGGGCTGCCAAAATCATTAATAAATAATGGGTAATCAACGTAATCGTATCCTTGCCTAATCATATAATGAACTGTCAGTATATGGCTCCCTGTCAAACAAGTATCTTCCATTATATATGGGGGAGCAGAACACTGAAAATCAATAGGCGAGCATTTAATGTACAGCGCTGCCTAATATGTTGGCGCTATATAAATCC
>NW_027319702.1:0-3686 GCF_032062135.1 Pyxicephalus adspersus
GCAAAGTGCCAGTAATATCCCCATGATATTGTGATTACCCTAACCTTGTCATTCCAAGCTTTTTCAGGGACTTCAACTTTGTTGCCTTTTTCATAGCTCATAGAGGATGCTGAACATTTGGAGGAATGACTAATCTCATAAGGTCAGGAAAGCATGTATCATTGTATAAGATCTGTTAAAATAGGTATAGATCCTGACCATGACCGCCTTTTTCCAGCTCTTATATTTTCTTCTATCCATTTAAAATCAAAATAAATTGGTGGTTTGTTGGTTGGTAGATACTAGTGTCTTTTCTACTGTGTGGAATTTGCAGCTCTTGAGAAGCAATCATCTTGCAAGGTATATGACAATGATCTGGACAACCGTTTATCAACTTTGTTATTCTTTGGGAATACAGTACTCCTACTAGAAGGACATGAAGGAGAAGTAATAATGCCTAGGTTTCTACTATTACAATAAAATGGTAATCAGGTGGATCCTTTGGCCTGTGAAAAACAAGTGTCTGGCTCTAGCTATCAGGATTAGTATACATTTGGTTATACAGGGACAAATCCAAGTAGTATGTTTCTGCACCAATAAGGTTAGTGTGGCATGCAGGTGTTGATTTCTATTAGCTTGGTATCTTTCATTAGTATCCTATGCACTGAATACCTTACTAAAATAAGTAAGTTGGTAAAGTTAAGAACAAGTGTTCTTCTCCTTAGTCAGTTGTACAGGTTTCCTATTTCACTTATAAGTGTTCCTCAAAAAACTTTCATTTGTAATTTCCTTCTAAAAGTATCAATAATAACACTGTTCTGCAAGTATCCTGCACAGACTGCAAAACTATGGGAGAGGTCTAGTAATTCCACTCACTACAGGCTGCCTGCTAGGGGAAAAAAAACTAAGGGAGGAAAGGCAGATACAAGATCAGCTACACTGCACCCTAAGGAAGTTGTCTTTATCACAGTCTTTATACATTTTATAATTAGACAATATTTAATAAAGGTATTCCTCATTTAATTTCTTAACTGTTTCTTGACCGCCTGCACATATGACCAGCTCATAGATGAGTACACTGTACAAGAACTGTATGGTGTACAGGAATTCAAAAATCTCTGCTTCATTCATCCAGACTCCATCTTCAATCCTCCTTTGCAATCCTTTGCGATTTTCAATGATCCGAGTCTGCACACTGTCAGTGAACCTGAAACACTACTCCTTGCTAATGAACAGGTCATTAAAACAGAACCTGGTCATTAAGTGAGGAGCATCTGTACTGTAGATATTTTGTCCAGATCCAAAACATCCAAGTTTATTAAGTTTACTAGTTTCCCACAAACTATGATTCAGGTTTTCTTATTTAGTATATTTTATATACTAATAGAAAAACTTTATGGTTTGTTTCCACAAGAGACATGTTAGATAACTGTGCATATATTCTTATATATACCAATATTTTAATTTAATTGGCATGCTTTAATGTGGGGGAGTTTGTACTTAAGTCATAAGCACTGATTCTATTGGCTGGCTTGTTTTTGGCTAATAACTACACGGGATCGATAAGGTGTGAATTTCTAGTAAGTGAGTTTAAATTGATCAAGTTGGGAATATATAAGTCAGAGTCTGGTAATGGTATCTGGGCTAGCTCATATGAGTGGTAAAAGAATAAAATGTTTGAAAATCCAAGACCTTAACTTTGTTTTAGTGTACAGAAGGCATAGCAGGAAAGTCTACAGTTTATATTTCTGACACTAGCATCTTGATACTAAACAGTAGTGTTGATGTTCGAATTCGGGTTGTCCCTATATTCGACCTGAATATGGCTGTTCGACAGCAAAAATTCAGGAGGAAAAAAAAATTATTTAATTATTTTTCTTAAATTATTTATTTCGTATGTGTTTTTTATTTATTTTAAACTTGTTCTTTTTTTAATTTTTTACAGGTTATCCGACAATGACATTATAAATTATAATGTCATTGTGGGATTCGTGGACCATGGGAACTTTGCGGTCACAGCTAATTGAAAGCAGGTGCCTTCAATTAGCTGTAACCGCAGGCAATACGAGGGCAATAGAGGTTGAATGGAGATACTGCCCCTGATTCATCAAGCAGAATCGGATTATCGGTCGCGCATTCGTATGCCTTAATTGGCAGATTCGCGCTCCCTATTGCTTATTATTGTGAAGGCAGGAATCCGTCTGGCAGTGAGGTGAGTGTACGCACACACTCGAGTCCGGACCGCGGTAAACCGCGATCGATGGCCGCGCGTACTTTCGCGCTTCCAGCGAGCGCGGATTTTATTGATGAATCAGGGGCACTATCTCCATTCATACCTCTACTGCTCTGTGATTGGCTGGGAAATAGGAAACCCTGATGACAGCTCAAGCATCATCAGGGTTTCTCTTTCCTCAATCAGGGAGCAGAGCAATCAGTGAAGCTTTACTATGCTGACAGCTCTGCTCCCCTGATCGCTCCCGCAGCCCTAGAGGAGCTGTGACATGTATTACATATACAGAACACATGTCACAGCTCCTCTAGGGTATGAGTAAGGGAATTTTTGTACCCCTGTACTCATTCCCCAGGTGGAGATCTGGGAGTCTCCCTATTAAAGGGGGCTTCCAGATTCCAAAGTCCTGCTAAAAATGTTTATAAAAGCCCCCATTGTTTTCAGTGGAAGCTTTCATAAAAGCTTAAAAACGCTTAAAAAAGCCTCCATTGAGTTCAATGGAAGCGATAACGCTCAAAAACATGCCTGAAGGAAACGTCCTGGTGTAGATTAGCCCATGGGAATGCATGGGGACTTCAAACATGGGCTTTAAAAAGCCTCAGGTTAAACGCTGGGGAAACAGTCCGTGTAGACTAAAGCTGCATACACATGTCCAAAAATTATCATTAGAAACGACTGACGAACGACCGATGAACAACCGATTGGCCAAAAAAAAGTGACCAAGGACGCCTACGAACGAGGATTGTCGTTGGAAATGAACGACCGCCACGGTGGATCTGGTTGGCCGACGATCTTTCACTATCTATCGTGTGTGGAGTATGGTGTCGTTCAGTGATTGTGCATGTTTCTGCGGTACACTTTCTCCTTTACATGTCCCTCCCTGCATCGTTCAAACGATTGTATCTAGTGTGTGGACACTGTTGTTGGATTATATTTGAACGATCATATTGTTACAGCATGTACAGAATTTACAAACTTTTTATGTATCTTTTTATAATGCTGTATAGAAGCTCTACATGGTGCTGAAAAAAACCCAAATTTTTCCTCCCATTGACTTTAATGGTGTTCGACTTTGACATTCCACCACCCGAATTTTTTTGCTATATTCGAGCGAATAGCTGCCGAACCGAATAGTGAACTATTCGACCAACACTACTAAACAGTACACTAATTTTGATAGTTGGAGTAATAAGCTTAGTTTATCCTATCCATGAGAGAGTCCCTGTGGACAACACCTTTAACAGTTTTTTTCTGAATAGAATAGTGTAGCTTAATTACAGAATTGTAAGAAGTTAAATAGTTTCACAACCAAAATAAGATAATGCCCCTGATTCATCAATAAAATCCGCGCTCGCTGGAAGCGCGAAAATACGCGCTCGTACACTCGCCTCCTCACTGCCAGCCGGATTCCTGCCTTCATAATAATGAGCAATAGGGGGCGCGAATCTGCCAATTAAGGCGATTAGATTTCAGCTGC
>NW_027319703.1:0-3686 GCF_032062135.1 Pyxicephalus adspersus
TGTCTGCACAGTCATGCTGGGCCTTACACTACCTCCTTCCTCGTACGTTCCAGGCCTTCCTATATGCAAGTTGAAAAATTGGAAGCAGCCAGGGTGTTTACTGCAGGACAACCAATGTCCCTTCTACAGTACAATAAAATGCACTGACCTGCCTATTCACATGCATGGGAGTTACAATGTTCCAGCCAGGCCAATCAAGATGGCCAAAACCCCAAACCGGAAGAAGACAGGGTGAAGAGGATGGCGGTGAGTAGTGGTGAATAAGTGGTTAAAATAAACATACTGACATGACTGTCCACAATTTTTTTTAGATACATTCACCATTCCCCCTTCCAGCACCGGCACCACCATCCTTACCCAATCTTCTTCTGGGTTTTGGTTTTTGGCTGTATTGATTGGCCTCGCATAAATGATGTAACCTCCATTCCAGGACGATTACAGCCGTCATCATCTAATAGCTGGATTGACTGGGCCCTGATATACCTGTCACTGACCTACAATACAATGAATTCGGAATTCTTCCTGCACTTCTCATTCAATCTCACCAGACTGGATTCGACTATTTTTGTTTCTCCCACTTCTACTGGACAGTAAGAGAAGAAGAGGTTCAGCACTTTCACTATACTGTTTCCCCATCAGGATGCTCCTTGTGAACTGATTGGCTCCTTGTGTTGCCTCTTTCAAATTTCAGGATCTACAGGAGACAGAATCAGATGCTTTCTAATTAAATGATGACATGCTACACGTAACATTATATAATACATTAGTTAACATAATACATTAGTGACCACAAGACCTGTGTGTTTGTGTTTTATATCTGCTCAGAGTTCAGCTTTAAACTGATTTTATGCATATAAAAATAATGTGAGTATGTACCATCAGCTTGGAAGAAAAGTAGACAAAGTGTGCGGTTGGAGCGTACAGAGCAGCTCTCGTGCTGCAGAATTCTGCAATGTGTCAACAAGCTGTGGTTAGACCATGAAAATTTATAGAACAAGAAAACAGGAGAGAAAATTAGATTTCTCGACTTAACACGAGCAGGAGAATGGAAAAATACACAATAAACAAGATATTTTTTTTTTAGCGAAAGGCAGACTTAAAAATGAAAATAGAAGTTTTCTGACCTTTCAATATTCTTACACTTCTAAAAAATGTAAATTTGGATTCTCTTTAAGTAGATTTGACCCCTCCAATGAAGCATCATATTGCAGGTTGGGTTTAAAGAGAATCTGTCACAAGGACGGATATCAGCTCACCAATTAGACTAAAGCTTGGCATGCATTAAGGGCTCAATTTATAAAGTGGTGAATCTGACATTCATTGAAACATTCTTGGTGTAGAATCAGTTAATGCCAATAAAACACATGGGCCTGAAAAATTCTCTACTGGGTGGAAATGTCACATTCATGGCTTTTTAAATAGACCATTATGTGTATATATATATATATTTTGATTGATTAGACGAGCCGTTTTTAGCCAGGGTTCAATGGAACCTTTGATGTTGCCAGGGGTTCCTTGAGCTCATTGTCCACCACCCAATGGTGCCTAATGCAGTCTGATGCCACAAGCATGACCCTAATGATATTTTTACCCATCTATAAGGATTGAATTGTGACCACCATGGTCAGAAAGACATTCTGGACCTTAATTATCAATGTAATGGGCAAAAAATGTATTTTATTAAAGAGGGATAGGCAATGTCCTTTCTGCAATAAAATAAACATACTTGATTGATTCCAATTTTTTGAAGTACACCCACCTCTCCCTGTTCCATCACAGGTGCCACCATCTCTTTCTCCTCTTCTTTCAGGTTCACGATCTTTGGCTGGCTATCTTGATTGGCTGGGTAGATGGTAAAAATGGCAATGGTTTAAATTCTGACTCATTGTACGCTGCCATGATACCCCAGGATAATTAAAACTGTCTCTTTTAGTTAATTTTCCTTCTTGGTGCATTACCTAGGTGGCATAAGTCCACACTAGTCGGTGTTCGTGTTCATGAAAATGGGGCATCAGAGGATTGTTAGTCGACAGGTTGGACTTCTTGTTGTCTGCTCTGGAGGGAAAAAAATGGGGAAAAATATAAAATTCTTCTTTATCTATTTTCCTAATTTGAATGCTTTGCATAACAAACACAGAATTCTTTAAATACACAGTACAAAGAGCAACAGGGATCCACTGCAGGCAGTATTGTGTATATCACAAAATAAAATTGTCTGGAATTTTGTAAGCTATGTCCATTCTCTTTGTTCTGTCTCACCATCCGTAACTTTTTGCATCTTTACAGAATCTCAGCAAGCTACAACCCACAGCCTAGATATCAATTCTACTGGCAGTTGACGGGGACAGAATGTAAGAAAAGGACATCATCGATAGATGATAGGATAAAAAAGTAATAAAAATGTCATTCACATTTCATAAATTACTTTCCGTCTATTAGTTTGTATCATATCATTCCATTTTTATAAGTTATTGCTAGAACATGCTAATGATGGAGCTGAGCCTGGCTTGTTAGCATTGGACAAGAAAATGGCTTTAACATTTTTAAAGCCCAATTGGACCCCAGTTTTTTTGTCTTGGATAAATTGAGAAGAGATAGAATCCCCTGCTGTGTACATCACAATGGGGAGATTCCGCCTTACTTCTTCTCCCAAAGTTGTCTTGTACAACCTGGTACAATGGTCACTGGACAAGGCCCGTTAACCAAAGGGGTACAGATAAAGATAAAAACCTGAAACAGTTTGGATATAGGGATGCATCTTGAGTCCAATCTCACTGTGGTTCGACTTAAGCTTCAGCTGTTTGACATTCTTATGTATATCTTGGGGGTTAACATTTATATATAGACCCCAGCACTTGTAAACAAGTACAAATAATGCATTACATGGGCCGGCTGGGCTTTACATAGAAAGGTGAGCTTTAAATAGAAGAGGTGGACTTATATGGAAGATGTGATCATTACATGGACGTTTTGTGCTTTACACAGAAGAGGTGGGCTTTAAATTGAAAAGGTGGGCTTTACATGGAAGAGGTGGGCTTTAAATAGAAAAGGTGGGCCTTACATGGAAGCTGTGTGCTTTACTTTTGGGAGGGGATAATTTAGTTTATTACAAGTAAATTAGACTACACTATAAGATACTATGTGGGGTTTCATAAATGAAAAAAAGACCTAGAATTGCTCATCATAAATTTTATACTAGTTTACTCTAAACATGTGAAGCCCTGTTAGCCCCCATTTTTAGGTAAATAGTTCTATTATCATTTGAGTGTCACTTGAGTGAAAACCCTAAAGCTTATAAATGAGTCCCCAGTCAGCATAATGTCAGGAGAAGACACCACACCTCAACATGTACTATTACCACCTGGATTATCACAGTCATTCAGAAGACATATTCTCAGGAACATTCCTATGGAGTCTAGGGCTCATTCCACTCATAAGATTTCTGATTAATTGGCAGCATTCTGCAGGACATATCTGTGTACATTTGCAAAGCAGCTATGTGGTCATCTCCTAACTCCTTTGTGACCCCCCGCAAGGTTCATCCCACTTACTGACTTCAGTCCAGTTTGCATTTATGTACAAACCTTTCTAATTAAAACTTTTTTTACCCCAAACCTGTAATATTTAAATCTTACTTTATTTTACTTGTTATATTTGTGTGTGTGCTGGGGAAGTCATTAATGTTA
>NW_027319704.1:0-3684 GCF_032062135.1 Pyxicephalus adspersus
TACAATTTAAAAAAAAAATTTCATGAAAAACAGTGGATCACTTTTGGTACAGAAATCTAGACCTCAGTGTAACGCTCAGGTGGTTAACCAACTAAAAATCGATGTATCCAATACTTCATCCCTTTCAACATAAACTCTGCAATAATAATACAACCAAAATATTGAATCCTGTATAGATTTCTTTATGCAGCAAAAAGCATAGGCCATTTCTTTATGCAGTACTTTGTATTAGGCAGTCAGCTGATTGAATGGAGGTCAACTTTTAATTCAATGGCGAAAAAACAAAGACGCCTCCACACAAACACAAATGGACTGAATGCCTTAAATATATGTTGTCCATAGGAAAATAGGGACGTTGTTGTAAAGGAAGCAGAATCTCTGACATGGGGGGAGAGGGATGTGTATGTATGTGGGATGTGTGTATTATAAACGTGACTCATGCCTGTTATCTGACAATGCCGACAAACATCACAAAGCAACCATCCTGCAAAATATCTAAACTTCATACGTTGGTGTCTAATGACACAATCGTTATATAACCTTGTGACTTCTGAAAAATGAAGGTGACCTCAGCTGGTTCTCAATGCTTCCAAAACCGCAATCTGATTGGGTGTTAGAAGTTACTGAACTCTTCCTCAACTTCAATCTCATCAAGGATGTGTTAGAACTGTTGTGTGGTTTTAGGTAAATCATGTACATACATTATGGTACAGTCATTTTTATACTTTTATTTTTTTAAGTCGCAGTGAATTTTTATCAGTTTGCTTCTTATATGCATGTTAGACATGCAATCCGCACCTATGCTGACCAACTGCTTCCAGAAACAAAATTGGAAGTCTATTTACAATGAGCCCTGTCTAAAACCACTGCTAACCCCGACATAACTGTCACAAGAAAGTATGCCTGGCCACCACCCCATGTATATATCAGTAAGGGTCTATTCAGGTCAATGTGGAGCGATAATGCATGCATGGAGGGCGTTTTTTTTCTCTGGACAAAATATGGCCCTGACCACCTATGAACTGGGGTCTCCAAATGCACAGCATACTCCATACTTATCCTGCTATTCTGTTAATAGGGGGCCCATATAAGGTGGGGAACATGAGCATTTGCCGAGTTTACCCTAAAACCAGCCCTGGCATGAATGTAGCCATTGAATATATAGACTACCATAAAAAATACAATCTTTTTTTTTTTTCAAAACAATACATCCCAATGCAGGTGCTTTGTCTTAAAGCATTAGTTTGCTTTTGGAAATGAAGGGAACTGCAGTGTATGTCAATTGTGGTAAAGGCCTGATTTATTAAAGCTCTCCAAGGCTGGAGATGATACACTTTCACCAGTGAAGCTGGGTGATCCAGCAACCCTGGAATGAATATGTTCCAGGATTAAGAACAAAAAGCAAATTACTTTTAAGAAATCCATTCTAGGTTTGCTGGACCACCCCTTTTCACTGATGAATCCGCACCAGCCATGAAGAGCTTTAATAAATCAGGCCCATAGCTACTATGCATACATCTACATGGGCCCTATAGGCTACTGATGTCCTCTTGGCAAAAGTTCACACCGCTACTGCAAGGATACAGAAAACAAAGCGCAGTGCCAGGCATCATGAATTCAACTTGGCCAAGGTGATCAAAAAGAAATAAAAAGTTTTTGATACAATTCCCGTATAAAGCTCAGCTTGACATGGACAGATAAACTCAAAGCAGAACCACATTCATGTGCACTTGTGATTGTACTCCATTTAGTACAGCTTGCTGCAGAAATCCCTGCTTATAAGACAATTAAACATAGGCAGCACGGTGGCTCAGTGGTTAGCACTCTTGGCCTTTACAGCACTGGGTCCCAGGTTCAAATATTGGTCAGGGCTCTATCCACATGGAGTTTGCAGGTTCTCCCCATGTTTACATGGGTTTCCTTCTACATTCCAAAGCAGTTAGGTTAATTGTCTTGCCCAAAAATTGACCTTAGACTGTAATAAAGACTTATGACTATGGTAGGGACATTGTAAGTCCCTTTGAGGGACAGCTAGTGACTATGGACTTTAAACAGCGCTGCATAATATGCTGACGCTATATACTGTGTAATAATACAATAATTAATACTGTGTAATTAATACAACAGTAAAGTCATCAGTCTGAACACTTTGCTCATGTAAGCATCTGCCTTGTACCTTACTGATCGTTTTGGGTGAGAGTAGGAAGAAAGGAGCACTGTAAAGACAGGCTGTTCTGTTCTATGGAAGGAGAAAGAGAGAGGATGTGCAGGAGGTGCCCTCTGCGCCCCCCCCAGTAATAAACATTAGCACCAGCTTGGAGAATCAGCATGCATCTGTATTAATGCTCTAATGATCATCCCGGGCTATCAAGGTCGGTAGCCTTTAACATACACATGCCACATTTTGATTGCTGAAAAGTGTTTCATGATCATTTCCAGCAACAGTATTGCGAATGAGCACTGTACATACAGAACTGTGCAGGGGTAGGATGAGCAAGGGGCACCCCACTGCATCTTTCCCCATTGTGGACGCCACCATTTTAATATTCTGATCTGGTTTTCCTCATCCTCATTGGCGGTTCATTTGCACCGGTTCTGGCGTATTCCCACATCATATGCTAATGCGCAGATTGAAGTTTGCAAAAAGGTGGGTATATTTCTTTAATGCAGAAGGGATTGCCTGTCCCTTTGTGCAAAAAGACTTTGCAAATTTTGCAAATGTAGCTATAACTCCAATTCAGTAAGGGTTTCTCTATGACCTGGAATCCAGTTCAGAGGAAGCCCAAAGCTTTTTGTTTTAAAACTATGTTATGGGTTGGAATGGTGATTCGGAATAACTCAGTTATATGAATCAGGTGGCCTGGTCATTGCGTTGCTGAAGAACACAAAATAAAAAGAATCATGTGTCTGCATCATATTCAATATGTGTAAATAATATTCAGGACATAGAACCAGTGAATTAATTGAAGCTGCCCATCCCGCTTGTTCTAACATGACCTTTTGTCTTACGTTCAGATGCAATATTGGGAACTATTAATGATGGCGCCGGGCCACTTTTCCTTACACAACCCCTGTAATCGCTCCGTAAAAAGGAAAACCTGTTTTATTTGTTTAACAGCTTTGTGCCAGAAGTGAATACAGCATATATTATTTAATATAGAGGAATTACAGAAACAAGGTGACATTTATTGGGGTTGAGATAAAAGTAAAAAAAGTGCTAATGCATGTGTAAGGTCCAGAGTAAATGCTTTATATTACCTTAACACAAAAAACCAACAAAAAGCCAGGTAAAAAGCTTATGGGCCATATTAACATAAGGACAGATATTAATGCAACACAGTCATTGCAGTATTAATCTGCATGGACTATTTTGCACCTGAAATGTGTTGTATTTTTGTGTTAAACTTAAGTTAAGAGTTTGCACTAAATATTACCTATGGATTGGCACTTCTGTTACTTTTCTCTGATTTGGGAATTGTCTGGTTGTGCTCATGTTTTATGTAGATGCCTTCAGTGACAACACCTTTGCATAACAAGCACTTCATAATATATATTCAATGCTGGAGCTTGACATTTAGGCTAAAATCAGACTATTATTATTATTATTATTATTAAACAGGATTTATATAGCGCCAACATATTACGC
Organism: Pyxicephalus adspersus; assembly: GCF_032062135.1. Taxonomy (NCBI): domain Eukaryota; kingdom Metazoa; phylum Chordata; class Amphibia; order Anura; family Pyxicephalidae; genus Pyxicephalus; species Pyxicephalus adspersus. The sequence continues at coordinate 3,647 of NW_027319704.1, forward strand.
AGCGCTGTACATTAAATAGGGATTGCAAATGACAGACT
>NW_027319705.1:0-1388 GCF_032062135.1 Pyxicephalus adspersus
CCCGGGGTTGTGTGTGCAAGGGGCAGACGGGGTGCCGCCCGGGGTTGTGTGTGCAAGGGGCAGACGGGGAGCCTCCCGGGGTTGTGTGTGCAAGGGGCAGACGGGGGGCCGCCCGGGGTTGTGTGTGCAAGGGGCAGACGGGGTTCCGCCCAGGGTTGTGTGTGCAAGGGGCAGACGGGGGCCGCATGGGGTGTATTTGTGTGTAACTCCTTTTTGAGTTTATAGACATGTCACAAACTTGTCCCTTGGAGGAGCTTTCCAATGGTTTCAGACCGATTTTAGGGGAAGCCAATTATTCTACCAGTATGTTTTGGGAGAAAACTGGATTGACCAGGGGAAACCACGCAAACACAGGGAGAACATACATTTACAATAGTTATTGTATAAATTATTCCATATTTATTTCAAGCTTCAGGCTATTGAGATTGTCAGTGTTGAGGAGCGCAGGAAAAGGAGCAGTTTGAGGTGGTGATAAAATACTTTAAAGGATACAATAAAGATTCATGTAGAAATAAAGTAGAAAATATCCCAATTCCTGGGCAGCAAATCATTGATTTTTATTATTTAGTTTTTTTCTTTTTATCATACATTCATATCATCCCCTGCAGCCTGTTTGCCGGTGATTTGCATTTTGCTATTTATTTTCCACACATAGGATAAAATTGCAAAAAGCTAGGTAATGTAACTGCAAATGTTTGGAGGTATGAGGGAAACCAGAATGCCCAGAGGAAACCCTACATGAACATGGACAGAAAATCAAATTCCATGCTCATGAGGTCCTGCCTGAAACTTAAACCTGGGACCCCAGCACTGCAGTCTTTCTTTTTTTAAGGTAACTTTGTTGTAGTATCCTTATTGTGTATTGTGTAAGGCCTGACCTGGTCTGGTGGGAGGAATCGCACTTGGGGACCAAACCACTAAAGGACAGCAGCATCAGAGCTCTTCAAGAGATCAAATATTTCCTGCCAGATGTACAAAACGTATGATATCGTATGAAGAACAGGTTTTTCCTGTGATTGCCGAAAAAGATTTTGGCTTAAGAAAGGAAAACTTTGCAGCCTCCTCTTTGCAGCCTAAGAGTCTGTGCCATGCTATGTTTTTGGGTGTCTGACCAAGTGGGTTCTGAAAGGGAAGCCTTGCCTTGCATTTAGATATTCTGAATGTCTTAGTCAGCCTTGGTGCAGAATGCACAGTAAGTGTTTGGCCATAGGCATGAAGAATTACTACTCAAAGATTTAGACAAGTGTTTGCCCTGGGCAGCACAGTTATTATTATTACACTGTATTTATATAGTGCCGACATATTACACAGCGCTGTACAAAGTCCATAGTCATGTCACTAGCTGTCCCTCAAAGGGGCTCACAATCTAATGTCCCTACCATGGTCAT
>NW_027319705.1:2392-3683 GCF_032062135.1 Pyxicephalus adspersus
CAGTGATCTCCCTAGCCTTTTTTAGCTGGGTGCACCACCCAGCACTTTTTAATAACCACCCGGCTTTTTTTAGGTGGTTATTGAAGAGTTGGGTCACAATACAGGGGCTGTCGCCCAGTTTATAATAATCCCTGGGTTAACACTACATTCAGTATCTTGTCTGCTTTTTTTCTAAAGCAGCCACAGAGTAGAAAAGTCTGTCCTTTGCTTGCATGCTGCAAAGTGTGGGTAAGCAGTGGTCTCTCTGCAGGTCAGTTACACCTTTATGGAGACAGCCCTTTAGCTCTGCATTCAGCAAATGCTGCCCACTGATTGAAGAGGTGTGCAGGACCTCTGCAAAGATAAATCTGCTCCCTGTCAGCGAGCAAAAGTCTGGGCTGGCATGATGTAACTTCCAGGCAACCATGCGGGAGTTCATTCATAAGTGGCAAGCGCAAGGGAAGCCGAGATTGGTGGGTACCCTGGGGAGAATATTGATAATGGTAGAGACCGTGCCAATCCACTTGCCATGAGCATGGTCCACTGCAAAAGCCCCCCTAGTTGTTCAATGTAACTTTGAGGGACCCTTTGGCAATGAAGACAGGAAGTCTGATGAAAACAATGTGTGCCAGTGATGAGTCACAATCCCTGTTTCGTTTTTCTATGCTATCTATCATGAGTAATGATGAATAAGCGGGAAGTGCTTGCAACACCATTCTTTGAAAAACTTATTATGCAGAATGCTGAAGCTTTAGGCAGAGCAAAACATGTGTCTTATTATTATTGAATAGCGCCAACATATTACGCAGTGCTGTACATTAAATAGGGGTTACAAATGACGGACAGATACAGACAGTGACACAGGAGGAGAGGACAGGCATACAGATAGGGAACAAACAGCATCCGAGATGTCTGCATTCAGCAGCAATAATAGCAAGTCCTACAATCTGCCACAAAATTCAGGATGTGAATCTCTTCTTCCCGCCACAACAACAAGGCTCAGTACATTCAGGCTCCTCTTTGTCCCTTGTCGCCATTTCCTCCTCAACGCCAATTACATTTCCTCCTCTGCTTCACAAAATTGCAGAGCTGCTACGTTCAGAATACCCTGTGTGTGGAAAATGACTGAACTTTCATGACGGTGTGAGATGTGTTAGAATCCTATTTTTAGGGAATGTCCAACAAGTGAAATCATTCGATGGTTTGTAAACGTACATTGCAGCTTTACGGACGTCAGAAAGTCCACAGCGCTCACCTTGATCTGAGATATTTGTGGCGGTCTGACTCAGCGGGCTCCTCACTGAGCTAAAGT
>NW_027319706.1:0-3683 GCF_032062135.1 Pyxicephalus adspersus
GGAGCTGTCTTATAAACGGGTGAGTGTCTTATTTTAATTATTTTTTTAAAAATCGGGGGTGGCTTACTTAATGGGGATGTCCTAAAATCGGGGAAACACCGTATGTAGCTTTGTTACCCAACGCGTTTCGCCTGGCTTGGGCTTCCTCAGGGGGTGGTGCTACACCTAATGATGTTCAATACACATGCTTGTAATTTCTATATTCCTTAGGGAGAAGCAAGTATGGTTTTTCAAGTATAAGGTGGAATGTTTTCCCAAACTCTTGTGGGTGCAGAGGATACCTCCAATATGGAGGGAAATGTTTCAAGGTTGCCTTACAGTGGGAGGACCCTTTTAGGTGTTCACACGTGGGATGAAGGAATAGAGACTCAGTTTGAGTTTTCCAACCTGTCTGATTCACCTTTATCCTAACTAGTTGTGACATGATTATCATTTTATCTTACTGCAATTCTACCAGAATGGGTCTGTCTACTCAAAAACAAGATTCTCTGCAGATTACATTGACAGGATACATCCACCATGCTCATGGGTTGCCAAAGAATATGTGATGTAGGTTTGCTGGGTCTAGGTCACCTAAAGAAGAAATTTTATTCATGACAGGAAACAAATGCCTAAACATGAAATTAGAACACGTTTGAAATGCAACTCATTATTTATTCTGTAGTTCAAATCAAGATACATAATTTTAATTACAACACTTTTGGACATATGTGACAGGTAAAAGAATATATATTCTGTATTCATGTGGGCATACTTTGTATTTATATGTATACATAGATGCATTGTGAACAGCCACAGTGACATACACTGATCAGCCAAAACATTAAAACTACTGTCAGATGAAGTGAATTCCTATTTGAATCTTTTGTTACAATGGCACTTGTTGAAGCAAGTCACAGCAAATGAATATTCTGTTTCAGTGGGTGATGTTTTGGAAGTATAGAGATGACCAAGTTGGCAACAGCCAGCTTGTGATAGCCAGACCATTGGTGTGGTGCAGAACACTGAAGTGTGCAGTGGTTAGTAAATACCAAAAGTAATTTATGCAAGGACAACTGGGTACATAGACAGGGTTATGGGTGCCTAAGGCTCATGGATACACAAAGGAGGGGCAGGATGAGGAGGCCAGTCTGTCTATTCCTACTAGAATAGCTATTGTAGTACAAATTGCTGAAAATTGTAATATTGGCCCTTAGAAAAATGTGTCAAAACATGCAATGCGTTGCAGCTTGCTGACCGTCAGAGTGCCCATTCTGACCCTTTATCCAAAGGTAGAAGCTCACACAATGGGTACATGAACATCAGAACCATATAGCTAACCAGTAGAAGGAGATGGCCTGGTTTGATGAATCACTTTTTCTTTTAGTTCGCGTGAATGGTTTGTTGCAAGTGGGTTGTGCACCTAGGAAAAATATGGCAGCAGGGTGAGCTATGGCAAGCTGTGGAGGGAAATGTGATGTAAAGGATCTGCTGCTAATGCCTTGGTGCCAGATAACACAATGCATCTTCAGAGGTCCTGTGGAGTCCATTTTTTGGCAGTACAATGGAGACCTACACAGTATTAGGTGTTTTGGTTGATTACTGTAGGCTGACATGGTTATGCATGGTCAGACCGGCAATCAGGTGATCCTGACTCTGCAGTAAATGGATAAGGACTTCTGTGTGAGATGGGCATAACAAGCATACATGGTGTAAATGACAGAGTAATTATGATACATGAAGTAAATTATAAGTTAGGTACAAAATAAAATTTGTATGAGCCAAGCTAAACACAACGTTAAAAGTCCTTGTGCACTATAGTGCCATAGGTAAAACAAAAACAGTGTGTGTTTCATTATACCTCTGTTCCAAGCACCAGAATATCTCATACATGGTAAATGAACTTCTGATATAATTTTATTATATTCAGTAACTCACATTTTAAATTCCACAAAAACAATTCCTAAATAGAGTAAAACATCAGCTGTAGTGTGTACGCTCAATCATACCCATGAAAAGCTAGTTAATATTTAATATCTTTCTTCCATTTATTACAAGCTAATGTATCTTTACAACTAACCCATGTTCCCTTTTTAACAAAGAATGCTGATGACTCTGGTCCTTGATAACACAGTCCAACTAATACTGAGCCTTCCCTTCACTCATTCACTATATCTTAGAAGAATTTGCTCTCAGATACTGTGAATGGACGTTTGCTGCTGCAGAAATCCAAAGGACAATTGTACAATCTACAATCTACAGTATTTGTGAATATATAGCTTCATGCCTCAATTTTTTTGCAATAGCCGTCTTTTCTGTAAAAAGGCAAATATTATGTTGTAATTTGAAATTTCCAGGGTACTTTTGTGCTTTCCTGGTAGGATAGAGTTACAGTGATCTCCAAGTCTTTTACCTCCTCCTTCATTGGGGCACTCCCTGAAGGACCTTGATCTCAGCAGGAAACGAATGTTCTGTTTAGTCACCCATTCTAATACATTCCAAGTGTGGACCTGTAAGCTTTACCACCGGCTGCAGGTAAGGCATATCAGTAATGGTAAACTACAACATTCAAAAGTCATACCATGTACATATAGGTATAAAGGTAAAATGGAAGATATTTACCCACTAAAATTCATAGACATGTATTTTTTTTTTCAAAGTACGTTATCCTTTATTGGTATGTAATCATTTACTGCTGGAACTATCAGATATACGCCTATTGTATTGCACGTCCATAATAGAGCAATGCTCTATTATATATAATATAAAAGGCATTTATATAACCTTGAATAAAAATGTCCAGCCCAGACAACCAATGCTGTTACGTTTCAGCGGACAGAAAAGAATTTATGAGTGTGGCACATTAAGCTATTCTGTGTCATTACGCCTGAGTTAAATATGGAAGGATGTGTTTCACCTAATATGTAATACACATTAATCAACCCAGTCTTTGATTTTATTACTTATTTATCATCTACATTCTCTATTTCTAACGTGTGCCAAGCTCCTCATTTCACATTTAAAGAATTGCTCATTGCTAGCACATTCCCATGCAGGATTAATCTATCTTTTGGCTACTCTTGTAATTTTTGAGAGTCTAAAATGTATGTAAAATGCAAGCAGATTTCTAAAGTGAACCGGTCTTAAAACACTTTTCATGAATCAATAGGGCATATGACAGTATGACCAAACTACATCATTATTTTAAGTGAAATATTCATATCTCCTGCCATTAAAAAAGTGATCCTCCAGATCTGCTCATTTAAAGCCTTGGAAATATACATAGCCATAGAAATTTAAATCCTCAAGCTCTGTACAGATTTTCTTAACTGAAAAAATCACTTAGTACTTGGAAAATTTAGTGTGTGTACAAGTATACCCCCGAGTTGTTATTAGTCATTAGTGACCTGCTCTGTTAGATTACTAATCTCCTGACATCCCCAAAGTGGGGCTCCTCCTGCTAGCAGAAAGCCAAACCTCAAATCTATACAGCAAACATAACTAAATTGTCACAATAAGTAGTCACTAACCATAACTGAAAGTGTGAACTTAACTTTACAATGATCCTTTCTTCTTTCTTTGGTCTTTTTTTAAACATTAAAGTGTATATATAGGGTCCTCTCCTCCTGTATCACTGTCTGTATTAGTCTGTCATTTGCAATCCCTATTTAATGTACAGCGCTGCGTAATATGTTGGCGCTATA
>NW_027319707.1:0-3682 GCF_032062135.1 Pyxicephalus adspersus
ACAAAAGCTTAAATGAGTTTTAATAAATATAAGAAGCTATCATTTACCTATCACACCTAACCCTTTAAAAAAGGGAAAAAAAAAGACATTTTGGATTACCTATTGAATTTTTTCTATCTCACTAAAATGGTCCACTAAAACAACTCAATTTAAATTGGCAAAAAACTCCCAGTTTATAACTGTTTCTCTCAATACCAATACTGATATATGAAAATGAACAGTCGTGCTTGTTTCAGGTGAAGATGTGTACTGCAATCCCCCACACCATTCATCAATCTGCCTGGTGTATAGATGAACAACCAAGCAAAAACAACCAGTGTACTTTCCTATGGATGCACATTAAGGTGCCGCTTCCTCATCCTTCCCCCTCCCGTCTCCATAAAACACAATGGGGCTGTGTGTACAGCACTCATTCATTCTCCTATCACTGGAAACGATGACAAAAGATCATTTTCAATGACAGTATTATGATGTCTTTTTGATGTCTGTACCAGGCTTTACAAACATCACATGGTCCATAGCTTAATTTTTTTAAATATTTTTATTATATATATATACATATATATATTATGGAATAAAAATAAAAGAATTTTTTATTCAGTTACCTTTGTTATTTAGCTTCTTGCCTAGTGCTGGGCTCCTCATTGCAGTTTATATATAGATTATCATTTAATATCCTCCTGTAATCTTTTTCTATGGGCAAAGTCTACTTTTCCACTCTTTCTGCAAAGTAGACAATTTGGGTCACCGTCTTCACCTGGTGCCTTTCTATCTAGTAAGACTTTTGAGGCATCAACTGAGCAGTTAAACAAAACAGCAAGTCATGAAAATAATATGTGAACTCAGTGTATCTTAAGCAACATTGTCTATGCACAGATTTCACACTGAATAGATTCAAAGCCCGGTTTGTGGAGGGACACGGGAGCGGAACAAAAGAAAGTTGAACTCTCTCTGCCACAATGGTTCTATGTACGCTGACACACTGTGCTGGAACCTGTGAACCAACCTTTTATATTTTCTTTCCCTTCAAATCTCTTTTCATCTCAAGAATTCACACCAGTCTAATGAAATGTGTTTTTCAATATCAAAGATTCGTTCGAGTCTCGGATTCAACAGCAATCTCGTCCCCTGCTATCAAGACTAAACAGCTCAATGTTTAACCCTTGGAATAGGGAAGAAGACATTCTGCAAGCATTATAGCTAGCTGGATAAATATACCAGAGTAAAAAGTTTGACCTGCCAAAAGATTAGTTTTTTTGGGTAGCAGCCTGGGCTTCCCAGACAATTTAAAGAGGTTTGGTAGAAGCTGACACAATCTCTGACCAGCCTTTATCTCTTCTAAATTTCTCTTCTAAATTTCCTAATATTTGGCCATCTTGGCTTGATTGGCTTAGTTGGGATGAGGCAAATCTCGTGCATGCATGCAGGAATTCATTCAGTTCACTGAATATTACCCAGCTTATCCCAGTATTGTACCCTGAGCTGCGCATACGTGACTTAGCATCTTGTTTAAAAGAATATTGCCAACAGACAGATAAGTATGGTTTATTGCAGAAGAGTTATTGCCTATCCCTTTTTGCAAGAAAAGACCTGCCCAATCGCAATTTATAGTTCTACTATAAAGTATTCAAAGCCAAAGCTTATGTGTGGCTTTGCTGACATTATATTAGAATCAGAAATACAAAAAGGAAATAAAAAAAGAAATCCTGGGCTTTAGAAATTTTAAACAGTGGCTCAGTGACTAAAGCTCCTGTCTTGCTGCAAAGTGCCGGAACTTGGCCAGGACACTATCTGCATGGATCTTCTGTCCATGTTTCCTCCCAAATACCAAAAACAACTGGTAGGTTTATTGGCATCCCTCTGAAAACTGTCTAGGGAATTAGTGGCATGACTATGAACTCTGTAAAGCACATCGGTATATGTCAGAGCTACATAAACACAATATTAATGTATTTGAATATACAGTATGTGAATTGTATGGACATACCTTATTTTTGTTTTGTGGGTAATATACGTGGCATTTTACTAGCCAGACAACAATATTTATTGACAGTAAGTGCACTGATGTTTAGAAAGCAGATACATCTTAATGACAAAAAACGAAGAAGCCGATCTTACGTAAATTACCGAACGAGGGTGTGATGTCCATTAATCATCTAATCTCTAATGAGATTACTCCACGCGAGAGACCAACCACTTCACATAATGCATTCCATCTAAAATGAGCACTCAGACGGCCCCAGTAGAGGAAATTATTTATTTAGGTTTTTTTTTTCATCTACCAGCGGACACAAGCGGGAATTCTATATTAAACTGTAGCAGATGGTTGATTAGAGTGGAGTGGATTAGAATGAAGTTTTTTTTTAAGGGCTGCTTCCATAGGGTAAAAAAAAAAACAAGCATTCGTGATACCAGGTTTTTCTCAAATGTATATTGACTACAGCGCCAACTGCCCATTTGCCACAGCTGGGAGATGCTGAACTTCAAAGAATTAAATGGATCATGTGATGTCAAAAAAGAATCTAATATTTGCATGCCTCCTTTTTGGGATCTATTATTATTATTATTATTAAAATCAGTGTCTTATGTACTGAAGTAACAGATTACTTGTGAAGCTTATTTCAAACAGAATTTAAACACAAACATTCACTTGTGGGGTTCTTCCAGATCCATGTTTTCAATGGCAATATTGATTCCCACCAGAGAATGTTTAAAGGAACGTCAGATTCTCTGTTTTATAAATAGACCCCAAAGTGAGTCTTTCAGATTCGAAATAAAAAAGTTAGCTAAGAGTACGGTTAAAATGAAACTATGCTATGATAACCTTAAAAGCAAATCCTGTGTCCCTCTAGAGCCATGTAGGCTATGCAACTGATCTGATCATGATGAGCTGATCATTGTTCTGCTTCTGCTTCACTGTCCATTCGCAGGCTGAGTATGTCTTTATGTCCGCTTAGGCTCAAGGGATGCTGGCCAGCATTAAATCCAGAAGAGTTATTCATCTGTTGGTGGTAAAGTCGTGCTTGGAGGTCACCTATGAACTGAAGATGTGCATTGTAGTATGTTTTATGTTGGGAAGGGGCCTTCCTTTGGGAACCTCTGTACATTTTTTATTAAAGCTTTTGTTTATTGATTGCTAAACTACCTTTGAGTTGGAGATTAGAGAATTGGGGCAGCACGGTGGCTGAAAATCCCTCTTTTTTGAGACGTCATCACACATGGTTATGCCACTGCTCCAGGTTTTTAGGCTTAGATGCAGATACAGTTTCAAGTTCTGTCCATGTTTTTAATAATTCCTGGTTATAAATGATTAAGTATTAGAAAAATAAAGGAAAAAAAAAAACACATACTTCGAACCATAACTTTAGGAAACTTTCTGTAGAGACCAGCGATGGTGGAAAGCCCTAAAAATTCCATGAGAATTTCCTCCTCAACAAGAGGGTATGGGGAGCAGAAGGAGCTTAAAACTTTATGAATAAAAAAAAAAAATATTAGTTTTCTTGATTTCCTGGCTCGTCGCACCTATTTACCATTCTGTCTACATTTAGCAGATGTATAATGGTGAGAAGTGTAGGTAGGAGATGTTGGGAGTTTGAAGACCCATTATAGGTCAAACCTTGAATTTGTAACCATCTCTTTTCTCTTGTTTGGCAGTCTGGATGGTTAACAAATGGCCGTAACT
>NW_027319708.1:0-3680 GCF_032062135.1 Pyxicephalus adspersus
AAGCTCTCCAAGGCTGGAGAGAATGCACTTTCAACAGTGAAGTTGGATAAACGTCATTTGCTACTTGTTAGCAAATGTTTTAAATCTTGGACCAGATCCATTTCAGGTTTGCTGGATCACCCAGCTTCACTAATGAATGTGTATTCTCTCCAGCCTTGGAGAGCTTTAATAAATCAGGCATATAGACTTTCTAGTACCATGGGACTATTATGGGGGTGTCTAAACATTTATGGGTTTGTGACTATGAAGTTGGGTCCCTGCTAATGTTGGTGGGGTTACCCCGGTGCTGCTATATATGCATTTCTTGGTCATTGCTGGGAAACATTCCGTCCACCTGGGCTGCTAACTTAGTGGAGTTCTCATTTCAAAAATTAGCCATTGATGGTTGTTGATGACCAATTAGGCCAGGTTGTGTCTGCTGCAGCCAAGGCAATGGGATGTTTCCCAGGCTGCACCTCATAAGCTAACGTCATCCATTCCCCTATGGAGAGAGGAGTAGTTCTTGCAGTACAGCAGCAGAAAGTACAGAAAATGCAGCAGAAAGACTAGAAAATATTGGTGTTTTAGGTTGGGGTAAGAGGATAGTGGGTGGGGATTATATATGCTCTTGCTGTGAAGTGTGTCCCAAACAACACAAGTATATTATAATACAACACACAGTCTCTCACAGGAGGGATAGAGAGGAAATCAAGGTTGGTTAACAACCTGCACTAGACATCAGGAAGCATCTAGGTGTAAGAAATGAAATTTACTTAACAAAAGTTATAGATCCCATGAATAGCATTAATCAAGCCCTGGCAGGAGTGGCCATGGCCTTTGTACCCAATTTACTTCTCACCAGCTGCGCTGCTGGATTGAATGAGCTGGTGACACATAAACTGTGTTTTTCTGTGTGGGATGATGATGGTGTACCGCTAGAACAATAATTGATTAGATAAGCATGATGTAAATAAATGTTTTGAATATACATGTGCCGATCTAAAGTTATAAAATGTATGTGCTGTCATATATGCAGGCTAAAGCTTTTGCTTAGAAATGCTGCTTTGTGATTTTGTTGTAATGCTGCTTGTAATGTAGTGTTATTATAGAGTATTTTGACACTGACTGCTATAATACAGGGGACACCTATTTATTACCAAGTGAAAGAAGACTTGGCTGGTTATAATCCAGAGCTGAACAGGCTAATACCGGCATCACAGCGCACAAACGCATAGGCTAATGTCTAGTGTGCATTACAGTGTGTGTGTGCACCTGTTGTGAGACTGGAGAAATATGAAGGCTGTCTATACTTAATACTAATACTACTAATACTAATACTAATCTGAAAATGCTGGTTGCCTAGTTGTGTTTTATACCCTATACTAGAACATTCCATAAGTCACTTGTGATATATAAGTTGTACTGGCACAAAGATTGTTGCACTACAAAGTATACTGCAAATAATTGCAGTAAAGAGGCTACATAGATAGTTGTGGATTAATTGCAAATATTTATCTAAAGAATTAAAAACTAAATCAATATTAATTTATTTAGTTTTACCAGAGACAATTTTTGCGTCTATTCGAATACAATTTGTCTTTAGGCAGGGACACAATGGGCCCCAGGTACATTTTTGCTTCCCACCTTTTCTCACAGCCAATAAGGCAGAATTGTGTACCAATAACAGCATTGTGCTCTTACTCTCCTAATGCCAATTATGTTGTCATTATTACAGTTCCAGAAAGCCTACTTGCTGATTGGGAATGTCTACGTCTACCTGATAATTATTTGTTTCTAATAGTGCAGTGCTTTAGCAAAAAGGGACAACTGGATTTTGTTGCATAATTTAATATGTAATAAAACCCAACATAAGTTAGGTTGGGCCAAATACCTAAAAACCTCTTAATGTAACAATATTGTGGCCTTCTTCATTTTTACACAGCTATTTTAGCATTCAAATATGCTTGTGGTTGTGAGCTGCAATGTCACACACTAATTCGTCTATTCTTGCTGTCAAAGAAAGTAAAGCCTCATTTACTGGCAGTTTGCTGATAAATGCTCATTGTGGGTATTTTCTCCTTCTGTTTAAAAAAAAAACGTAAGTCATACACAAATATTAGTTTCTACTTCCAAGTTCCAATGCAAACTGTAAATAAATGGCCATGTCATAATGTTATTGCTGGTAGTGAACAGCAAGTCTTTTGTCACGGTAACAAAATAGTGTGACAGTGGATTTGTTACTGACAAATTACATTAAACAAAAAAGTAAGCAGTGAGCATGGTTACAGAATATTTCATGATTCTTGTAACTCTTTCATACTTTTGTAACTCTTCACTTCTTCTGTCATCTCCAGATTTCAAATTGTGGTTGCCAATTTACTAAACAAAGGCAGCATACGGTACATTCAAATATGAGACAAAGAATGTAACCTACTTAGGAACAGCAACATGTGGAACGTTTGTGTTAACATAATAACATAAAGCAATACAGGATAAAATGTTAAAACAGCTTCATGTTGTTCATGACTATGAACAGAGAAAAAAAAAAGACTAATAAATCAATAGCTGTAGTTTTGTTGCTTTGGTAATTAATATTATTTTTACAGCAACGATGACTCTTGCCTGGTATTCTTTCATTTACTAGGTTGAAATTATTCTAGGCCCCACTGCAGCCTTGTCTGGTGGCTGACCTATGTACTGAAATATCAAGCTGATTACCAGTCTGCATCGTTTTTATCCAGGTAAAATCCAATATAGCTGTTTAGATATTCAGTAAAAGTTGGCTGGATAGATAGTACATGGACACAATCCATCATGATTTCTGTTAAGTGTCTCGGAGGAAATGAGTTCCCCGCCAGAAAACCACCAATGTCAACATGAAATTCCATCTTTCCAATTCCATTGCCTGCACAAACTATGCTTATTACTGCTGTTTGTTTGGCTCTCATTTATCATTTGTCATATGGTTTATTAATTGAAAATAAGCTATTTAAACCTAACAAGTCCTTTGCCTGATTGTAGAAACTACACTGAATATTAAAACATCTTCACCACCCAGGATAAAATGTAAAGAGTTTATGCAGTGTACATAAATAAAAAACATTGCTAAAATATTGAACAGCTCAGAAAACGTCATGTAGTTGTTTCTGCATTGTCTTTTTAAGAAACGCAGTGTGTTGTGGGTCTTCCTTAAACTGCCTTTTGCAAAAAGCTTGAGAGCTTAGTGACGACCATTTGCAGTATACAATGTTGATGGAAGATTTCAAAGAGAGGGAATTTTGTACAGTCTATTTCAGAAACCCTTGCAATTAAGACAACTGGAAAGAGAATATAAGCAAACCAGGGAACTCAAAGTGCTCTTTCACCTAATAAAAATAATATAAGAAAACAATTCTAAAATTGCCTGATTGTAGTCTAAATGTACTCACTGTACAGTTAGTTTGGGAGTTATGCATGTAGGTATTCTATTGACAATGCTGGCTAACGCAAACATAAAGTTACAAAAATCTAGCAAAATAGAAACTTTGAAAAAGTGCTATATCTACAAAATAAGACACGATGCCCCTGATTCATCAAGCAAAATCGGATTATCGGTCGCGCATTCGTATTAGCGATCCGGAATCGCGCGCAATCGCGCTATTCAACAACCGGAAAAGCTCGCGCACGGAGCCGCGCTTATCCGACAGCTTTTTACTGGCGAT
>NW_027319709.1:0-3680 GCF_032062135.1 Pyxicephalus adspersus
GAAAGAGAGACAATAGAAGAAAGATTCTGCATCTCCAGCACCAACAGGTCTTGAGCTTGAAAGCTTTTTTGCCTAAACATATGTCGCTATGGGAAACTATGTTGGCTGCAGGTGGGCACAAGAAATCATGTTTACCTCTTTGACATCCTCACCATGGCACCAGGTGTCTTCAAAAATGGTCTCCAAGTGGTGCTTGAAGACAAAGGCATCCTAAAGGTCACCCACGACTGTTGTTGGCTAGGAAATATTTTGTCCCACCAATGTGGTGTGTTTTTGAATAATGTTTTTGATACACAGGTGGGTGATGTGTACTTGTTTTCCATGCAGACTGGTGGTTTTCTTCCTCATCAAACATCTACTGTGAAGGAATGTTTGACTCGGTAGCTAAATATGCCTTCTGCACAAGTACATTTCTTGAATATTAAACAAACATTGATGGAGCAAAATCTTAATATGTGTTCCGACCGTCCATTGACTGCTACTTTGCTGAAAGTGTTGGCTCTGGAAGTATCGCACCTCCTAGATTTGTGACAAGCTTTGTTGGGTGGCATGCTCGCTAACTTTACATTGCCACTTCACAGAATATCTCAATGCTCCTCGCCTAGCAAATGACTTAGCTATGAGTGTGAACTTATGCTCTGAGCTTCCCAAAAAAAAAGAAAAGGCTTCAAAACAATATGATGTTACCAGCCATGGATTCCTTGTCACATAACAGTAAACAAAGCCATGATCTCTAAATAGGTCATTCCTAAAATAAGATTGGTGCTAGGGGACACCTTTGTTTTGAGAACCACAGAACAATATAATATTTGGTTCTCTCATGTATCACCTAACGGGTTGGATTCATAACAAATAATTAACATTTGAGGAAGAAAGATAACTACTCTAATATTAATACAGTTGTATGTCTACTTCTGAAAGTCTTGGATAGAGTTTATTTGTTGTTTGTTTTATTAGTACATTTATATGAGGGGAAAATTAAGCACAGAACAACTCAACGTACCACTATTCTATTTTTGGGTTTCAGCCTAGCCTGTTAAAATTATTGTAAAAATTTTAGCTACTTTGGTTTGTTTAATACAACTGTTTCAAATACTGGGCATTTTGTACGTTACTATACAATTGTCTATTTCCAAATAAATTGCTAATGTAGTTAAGAAAAAATTAAAAATATCTGTATTCATTTTAAAGTAGGCCAGAGATTTAACTGTACCAAACGGTCTTCTTCGCTAAATACCCTGTTTTCCCGAAAATAAGACCTACCCCAAAAATAAGCCCTAGCATGCTAATCATGCAAGGGTGAAAGATATGTCCTCCCCGGAAAGTAAGCCCTATTGGCTTCTTCGGAGGGTGCGGTCACGTGGGAAATCACAGGGTTAATTAACCTACGGTACTCTGGTGTGACACATTTATTGATTGATTTTTTTTTCTTTGCTTTTACTTAGATTTATATTAGTTACTGTTTGTCGTCAAAAAAGCTTTGAAAGTTTTGTTTCTGTGTCTGCATGTTACTCTATGAGTCATATGTTAATTGTCAGAATATTTTCTTTATGTTATGTTGCACTTGTTTGCTTATGAAGCTGTGTTTTTTTTCATTTATCATTTTTTTCCATTCCTATTCATGACTTCTTGTATATAACAGAAAAAATCTGTGAGCTTAACAGGTCGCAGGTATTTTTCTATAGCATTGTAATATTGGTTACAGGTTTTGTAATAGGTTGTTGTACCATAGTACTGTAATACTTCCATTGGCCACATGATGTTCTGACATATTAAATGGTAAATATTCAAAAATATATTTTGACATTTGATTAAAAATTGTGAATAATAAAAAAAAAATAAGACATCCCCTGAAAATAAGCCCTAATGTGGTTTTCAGAGGTAAAATAAACATAAGACCTTGTTTTAATTTCGGGGAAACATGATAGGAACAGGTATCAAACACTAAAATATCTGTATTTATTTTAAAGTAGCACAGAAGTTTCACTGTACCAAACTGTCTTCTTTGGTAAATAGGAAATGAAATGTACAGTAGTGTACAGTAGTGAATGTACAGTGTGAAAAAAAGATGACTAACAGTGCCTTCACTAGTACACAATATAGATTACACTAAATGTGCTGACTGCTGACAATTTAACAAAACGGACTAACTAGTAGCTCATGTAAAAGTAAATGGCCTATAAAACACTGAACTATGCTCCTACACTGTCCCTGTCACACTACACGTCTCCCCCTGCATCTATCATCCACACAAAACACAAGATGGAGTGACTAACACCTCCTTCCTTCCCTGTATATATATGCTTGTGCTCTGATCTCTCCTGATTGGCTGCTGGGCCTTGCTGTGCATCCTGGGAGCAAATAATTTGCTCCCATCCGTGATTCCCGCCAAAATTTCTTGGCATTACCGCCCCCTGCTTTTTACATGTTAGGTAAGTGAGAAAAGCCCAATTTGCTGCGGGATCGAATTTAAAAATCTCACTCATTAGTGTAGACTAAGACTAAAGTAGAATTATTTTATAGGACACCATGCTGTGTGCAGAGTTGGGGAATTTTACTATCATTGGGGAACCAATGTGGGTGTTTTGGGGTGTGATCCTGACATCTAGTGGTCTTCATTGGTAATGCAAAGTACCTGGTTTCCATTATATATATGGTATATTATATATACATTTATGGACATAAAATGAGCAGCCAAGGTGCAATAAATAGGGTGATCCTGACACAAAATATATATAATCACCCAAACCAGGGGAATTATATATATATATATATATATATATATATATATATATATATTAGACTATTAAACAATAAATAAACTATTTATTTCTGTTAATAAACACAATAATGAGCTGCATCTACCAATCATACACACATGATTCCATACATACTCAGTGACTCCAGCATGTTTCCTCACATTGGAATCACTGGATCTGCCCACCCAGCAATGCTGACATCTATGTAACAAACTCCTGAAATATAATTTAAGGGGGGTTGAGCCTGTTAAAGCGGAACTAAAAACCAAAAAATTTTACCCTCAATGGTGCTGGTCCTTCCCTTAAACCGGTGTGGCGTCCTGGAATTTCTCTTTGTCCGCCGCCATCTTCAGTCTCCTCTTCCATCTTCGTCGGTCTTCTTCTTCGTCACCCGTCTTCGTCACCTGATCTGGCATTGTGCAGTTATGAGATCGGGTGACATAGTCGCTGTAAAGGGGAAAAAAAGGGCCGATCTCACTGTGCATGCCCCTTCTGCAGCCAGAGTCTCCTGGGTTGCATGACGTAGTTATCCTGGGAGGCTATGCGCTCCCATTAAGTCTTCATCCCCGCGGTGCTGCACCCTTATTGTATTTTTAAAAAAAGTGTGTTGTACTCAAAAAAGTTTAGGCACACTTGAGTTTAAGGTGGCTGGGCACTGGGAAATTGCCAAGAACCTTCACCTTCCTAAGGGCACCCCTGACAGAATGGCTCTTGGGAGCAACTTCAGATTTGCCCTATTTTTTTTTTTTTTTGCAAACCATCCCTGCCTCAAGAATGAGGGGAACATCTTATTACAAATACGGACCACAGATATTGAAAGACTTTTGCATTCATACACTTAGTTAAAAGTAACACGATCACCACCAAAGGAAAGCCATATATGTTTTCATATTTTCATATTCATACATTCATTTTCATATG
>NW_027319710.1:0-3677 GCF_032062135.1 Pyxicephalus adspersus
TAACCTCTAAGAACTTACTACAATTTAAAAGATGTAACCTAAAGGGGAGCTAAAATCTTCAAACAAAAACATCGCTG
The DNA here is from genome assembly GCF_032062135.1 of Pyxicephalus adspersus. NCBI lineage: Eukaryota > Metazoa > Chordata > Amphibia > Anura > Pyxicephalidae > Pyxicephalus > Pyxicephalus adspersus. The sequence continues at coordinate 78 of NW_027319710.1, forward strand.
AGAGGTTAGCTTTAGTATAACTAATTCACTGAGCTATGCAGTGAATATTCTTGACATGCGTTTGTCCTGAGATGACATAACTCTTATACATATGCACAAAAGTTATATAATTCTAGTACAACCAACTAATCTATCTATCTGTGGCCTTGTAACTAAGCCTGAGAAAATGTAGGCAGGTAAGCTTAAAACGTACAAATGTAAATGAGTAAAATGTAGCTGTAGCCAATCACATCCAATCACAACTTCCCATTTTTTTTTTTTTTTTTTTTAAATGAAAGGTGAATCCTGATTAGCTAATATTAGAAACAATTGCACTTACTCTCTCTGGTTTAAGGAATCATCCTTAAAGATTTTCTTGCTCTGGATTTCTTTTGAAATATTAAAAAGAGTTTGCACAACTCAGTATCATAAAAAGAGTCCCAAGCACATTAGTGAAAGTCCCATGCAATGGTTTGCAGAATCTAATGCTAATCCGACCTTTGCTAATATACAGTATTTCTACTTCACACCCGTGCGGAGGGAATGTTCATCTATATGTCATTTTGACAGCCAGGAGATTGCAGCACTGACAGTTTCCGGTCTCTATTAATGATCAGAAACTGTTTAGCATGGTCACGCATAATAGAGCCACTGGCTCTGATTTATTAAATCTCTCTAAAGCTGGAGCAGATACACTTTCAACAGTGAACCTGGGTGATCCAGCAAACTGGAAATGGATTTGGTTCAGGATTGAAAACATTTGCTAACAAATAGCAAATTACTTTTAAGGAATCCCTTCCAGGTTTGCTGGATCACCCAGCTTTACTGGTAATAGTGTATTTACCAAATATGTATACAATATATATATATAATTCCATATGTACATGGCAACAAATCTTGAAGTTATCACTTAAGTTATCCTAAGCAACTCCACCCCTATCTGTTATAGCAGTCATCATGTTCATTAGTTTGTTTAACTAAATACCATACCATCAACACCCCCATCCGGCTACGTGGAAGTTCCGTGGGAAAAACTATTGCATGCACAGGTACAAAATAACAGAAGATAACTCCCTGTCTGGTCTTCTATGGTATTATTCTATTTCCACACATAACAAGCTCTGTTTTCCAGATGTCTAATGAAGATAATGTCATATCTGCATGCTGCCTCCTATTAATATGCTGTGAATCTCATCTCTGCAGGTTATCATGAATCATACTCATTGTGCCTCCTCTGTCATTTAGGCAACATGTTTATTTTGCATTCATACTTAAATGCCATATTTATTAGTGTACTTGGATATAGAAATATTCAAAGGAAAAAAATTTGAATTTCATTTTGCAGGTTTGACAGGTTTCTCACATCTGCAAATGATATCAGATTTACGAGAAAATTCTAATAATGCACTTTGTTGACACAGAAATAATAAATAATGGAATATTTTCAGGCATCACTCAGCAGATGCTGATGGGAACATCTGACAAGTTCATCTGTACATAAGACAGATCAGCTTAATATTAAACATTTGTCTAATTCATTGTAATGATGAATACTGTAGTTATATATGCAGATATCCTTTAAGTGAACATTATTCATAAGTGAGATTTAGCTTTTCCGTGAATTAGACAATTATTATCTTCTTCTTCTACAATGCATATTTTTTTAATCTTCAATTTATGGCAGAGAGCTTGATTAGTCAAGAAGATATATAATAATGAATAAACACTCCATGTCATGTTGTTAGCTTGCAATGAATTGTTTGCAGATTATTCTTCTGTTGCATTTATTTACACTGGAAACTGAGAAAATATAATGCGGAAATGAGATTGTCTGAGGCCTAATTAAAATAACACTTTTATTTTTAGTCCTTGAAGTCAACATCATTATTCTCTGAAATAAGGCTCAGCAAGTGTAGAACAGTACATGGACTTCAAGGTTTTTACTAGTCAGTTATGAACAGTTTCAATTGTGAACCTACTTCAACTTTATGAGCAAGCAACGTAAGAGGTAGGTTGCACAGTCATATGACAAGAGCTAGACCTTCTAAATATGGGTGAAATTTTTTCGTGTGTCGCAAACGGAAGATTTTCCTGGGTAAATAATGTTTGATGTTACTTGCTGTCAGTAAAACCTAAAGTGGGTTATTCTGCATAGAAAGCACCCTATTTCAGGGACCGTTTCAGACCCCTGGTGAACCACAGCTGTCTTTTACAGGCTCAACTGTGGTTCTAATGTCACCCATTTAAAGTGGTACTCACCTGTCTTGGACGGCAGCACCGTCTTCTTCCTACTTAACTTGCTCGTTGGCTGGGACTAGTTGACGTATCTCACGCAGATGCAGGGGAGTTTATTCAGACCTGGCAAGTGCAGGGGAAGCAGGAATTGCTAGGTATCATGGTAACCAAAGCTGAGCTGCATATGTATTCATATGCTCCACTTTAAGTGATGGGAGTGGAGAATCATCTTTTGTATGCCACTGTCACAGGAAAAAGAGCTGTTCCACAAATTGACGGGTCACTTTTAGCCGCACCATTGTCTTTGGAAGAAACCAAAGCTGAGCTGCATATGTAGAGCTCGGATTTTTTTTTACATTTCTTGGGGTGATCAGGAAGGTAAAAAGGATTATCACGGAAAGGACATCACTGGCCCCTTTCTGCAATAATGACTTGCCTGATTGAACATTTTTTGAAAGTGCAACTTTAGCTCCACTTTAAGTGATGGGAGCGGAGAATCATCTTTTGTATGCCACTGTCACAGGAAAAAGAGCTGTTCCACAAATTGACGGGTCACTTTTAGCCGCACCATTGTCTTTGGAAGAACTGCTTTGCAGCTGCAACTGCATCCACAACTGCAACAATGTGCAAATTTCACATCTGATGCAGTCTGCGGCTCCTGAGTGCAGCAGTTTGCAATGCACATGCGAGTATTGCACTTGGGCTGAACCTGGTCATGGTCACTGGGTTTTATTGAACAACATTTTCTAGTTTTTAACTAGAACTAGCAGGGAAGTGTGGGATTGGTATGGATTATTGAATAAAGAAAGTATATAGCAGTTTTTCTAAAAAGGCATCTAACTATTCTTAGACTTTATTACCATTTGGGCAGGGTCCTCTCCTCTTCCTGTGTCATTGTTTGTATTTGTCTGTCTGCAACCCCTATTTAATGTACAGCACTGCATTAGGTTGGAGCTTTCTAAATAAAGTTTAATATTAATACCTATTCATCAGTTTCAGTCATGAGTATCCAATACAAGCATTTAAGCCTTTGGGGTAAGGTTTAGCAATGAAAAAATGTACTGTAGACTAGAGGCTGGAGTATTATTTTTTTCACCAATCAACAAAATAATTCTAGTTGCTTCACAATATATATTTAGGCATGCATGTATATACAGGTAGTCCCCGGGTCACATACGAGATAGGAGGTTTGTTCTTAAGTTGAATTTGTATGTAAGTCGGAACAGGTACATTATTTTAATAAATACAATTAGGACAGATGTTTGTTTCAACATATTATTACGCAGCATGTTGTCAGTTACTGTAAAAAATCCTCACTGTGAGTTAATCACAAACAAAGCTAAAAAAAATCTTTATGGAGCCTAGACATTCATTAACTTCTGGAGC
>NW_027319711.1:0-3675 GCF_032062135.1 Pyxicephalus adspersus
AATAGCTGTCGAATCGAATAGTGAGCTATTTGACCAACACTACACAGGAGTACATTAGACAGTTTGGGAAACGGAAGTCCATGTGGGAAGTAGCTGTAGTATGTGTTGTAGTGAGGCAATAAGCTTGTTGAGTACTAGGTATGGGATAGCATGAATCTGAGAGATGGTTTGGTAAAAAGGTAGTTCAGGATAGCAGTAGCAGAGGTTGTGTTGGAGTCCAGGTGGATACTTAATGAAGATTCATTCCAAAGGCAAGTGCTATTTTTCAGCCATGTCAAATAGTTAACCTTTTCTTAGTTTTCATTGACACTTCTTCCCAAAACTCTGTGTTTGAAGTGTTTTGCCTCCAAACAATAGACATACTGCTTCCTGAACATGTCTCCAGGTCTCTTGTCTCACACCCCATTGTCATCCCGGACTCATAGGGACACCAGGCCATAAAGGATAAGCAGAAGATCACAGCCAGCTAATCCATTTTTATATGACCTGGCCAGAACACTGGGAGCATCATTGTTCCAGCTCATGCTAAGGCTTCTCCTGGCAGTAGAGAAATGACGAATGCTTTAATTCCTTCTGTGAGAAAATTCCAGGGCTGCAATTCAATAACTAATGTTCTATCCTAAAGTTGATCATAACATTTCAATAATTGTTCTGTCATCACTTACTTACTGTGACAATTTGTTTGGACCATGGCATTACGCATTACAGTGATGACTGACATTATAATAAAGGATGTAGAATCACAGTATGTACTGTAATACAACATCATGCTATTGACATGTTCTATCCCATGGAACTCACATTTTTTAATGATTGATTGTAACATTGCAATAATGACTGACATCACATTAATTTTTATATAGGTGACCATATAATTATAGTACATTTTCTTAAATTATATTATGTAAACTGACATTACCATTTTTACAGTGGTTCCATATTATTGATTGCGTTATCAAAATAATTACTGTTATCACATAAACTGCTATGACAAAAATGTGACATTTAAAGGTTTATTTTAATCACAAGGCTGTTCATGACATTGCAAAATACACTTTCATTCCATAATTTCGGCAGTGACATTAAAGGCATTTGTGACAGCACAATTATCACTAATATTACACTAACCTCACAGTAATGATTGTAACTTTACAACAGTTTCTATAAAACTCTGTCACTTTATAAACTTTATAAAAAAAGTGACTTGCTATGACATACTATTTATGATATCATATTACCTATTGATTGTATGGTAACAGTGAAATATTAATCCCCGTATTGTAAATGTGTCTGTGATATTACAATGCTATAATTATATATTAATACCAAAGGTAGTATAATAATTTTAATGTAATCGCACATCTGACTGTGACAAAACAGTTAGTTACTATGAATCAAGAATCCTTGTAAGATTTTTTTTATATCACATATACATATTCTGGCACTAAAATATTGACTATGACCACTTTCACTTTCACTTTCAACTGTTACTTTTGTAGAGTAAGAATAAAACCTTTCCACAGTGTTACTTTTAATTTATAGGTACTGCAATGAGTGGACAATCAGAAGGTATATTTGTATTCAGGAAATATTACTGTAAAAAGTTGACAAAGAGGAGGACAGATTTTCTAAATGTCAGATTTATCAATCTGCAGAACATGTGAAGAATAAAAACATCCAGTCAATAATGTCAGGTTTTTGGCAGACTTTTTAGCTTCCTGAGGCTTTAGGGTACACAAATTTTTCTTTTGTCTTATAGTCCGAAAAATACGGTAAATGATTTTTCCTTTTTTTAATGAATTGGGTATTGGTACAATGCAATTATTTATTTAAAACAGAACATTGAAATATTCTATAAATTATTTTTTGAACATGTGATTGATTATATTTGGGCTCTGTGTATAATTGAACACAGTTTCCTGAGGAACTCCTTCCACCTACTGACCCACTTCACCCTAAGATCATCTCTTTTTCTGGCTAACATGAGAACAACATATCCAGTACTTATTTCACTGATTATAAAGTAATCATGGAAAAAATTATACAAAATATTATGTAATAAATATATATATAAATATAATATATTATATAATATATTAAATAAATATATACATTTATATAAAAAATATATAATTATTATAATTGTAAAAATATTATTTGTTAATTTGTTCTATAAAAACATAAATTGTTTTAAGTATTTTGTATAAATTGATTATGTTTTTATGTCTTTTTGAGAGTTGTTTATTTAATGACTTTAAAGTCCAGCTTTTGTTTTTTGTTGTTTTGCTGTATGTTATGGGATGAGGTTTTGTCTAAATACTGGATGGATGACTCTGTCTTATGTTTTCAAAGATAAAAATTATAAATATGATTATTATGACAGTACATATAAAGTAGTTTACCCCCTACTGGCTAGATGATAAGGTGTATAATCCCCTGGACATTAGACATATAAAACAGATTTCCATACACAATATGCAAATTGTACACGTGATAATAATACAATGCTTTAGAGAATAGTGTGTGTCGCTTCCTCGGGAGGTAGTGATAAAGAATATATATATTTATCCTTGATGACTTGGTGTTACAATTTTTTTATTGTGCTGCACATTTATGTTTGTTTACAGTAAACTAGATTTAAAAGATTTTTTATCCTTTTTTTGTCTTTATGTAGTCTCTTGAAATTGCCCTGAAGTACTGCAACTACATGTTTACTACAGTGTTTGTACTTGAAGCTGTGTTGAAACTGGTAGCCTTTGGATTTCGAAGATTTTTCAAGGACAGGTAACATTAAGACTGAAGTAATCTGAGATGTTCCAGAAATTCTCTAGAGCAAATGGTGTTTATATTAAAAATATAATAAATATGTTAACAGTCTTGCTGTGTTAGATACATATAAATTATTGAATGACCATAGAATAGCAATCTTCCTGGAATAAAATGGTTTATGCTCTTTCCAGTGTTGCCCACATGACAAAGTCTAAAATCTAGTAGAGAATGTTGATGCTTCTGTGAGCAGCATGAGAGGTAACATGGAACATATTTTACCGGGATATCAAGTATTTTCATATGATGCCACAAGGCCTCAGGTAGGCAGTCAGACACTCACCTACTTGTCACTTCCTTATTGGCTAAATAAGTGTGGCATCTGAATTTTTTTTCAGTATGAGGAAAGCTTACTTATGCAGCTGGTGAAAAAATAACACATATAAACAAATAAATTATATCTTAATGTGACATGACATTTAGAAATAAGTGCTATAATATTTGGTTGCCAGCTATGCAAAATTTCAAGGGACACATGCTGGACTTAGAAAGTCCCTAATTAAAATCTATTACATACACCTAAAGTACACCTGTTGTGAGAGAAATATGAATCTTTCTGTTCATAGTGTCTTTCTATCTCTCTCGCACAAGTTGCCTTGTTAAAATATAGAGGCAATTGTACAGCCACAAGTACTACAGAGATAAATGGAAAAGTCATCTTGTTTTTTTTTTTTTTTTGCATACAAGCTGCAGCATCCAAGCACACAGTCCTAACATAGATTTAACCTACCTGGTGGTATTCCTGAGTGTGGCTTGAGGCTAAATTGTAAAGTGCTTACCTGGTCTCTCTACGAGCCCATGGCGCCCTCCGGTGATGCCGCCTGGCATCTGTGTCCCCTGGTCTCACTT
>NW_027319712.1:0-3675 GCF_032062135.1 Pyxicephalus adspersus
GATCGCATCTATCGTGTGTACAATATCTTTGAACGATCGTGTCGTTATCTGTAGGTACAGGATCGGTGCCATACGATCGTTCGCAGATATCGTGCAGGATCGTTCGTCGTTCGTTTACCAACGATAAAAATTGGAAGTGTGTACGTAGCTTTAGGCCCCACTTTTGCATGAGACAGTACTGTATATAATACAATCTCATTAACAGTAAACTATTCTTAACTAACTAATATAAACAGAACCATTACAGCTTTATTAAATTAAAAAAAAAAACTATATCTTTATGTTATATGTTTCATATGTTTTTGTGCTATTTATATTGATTCTTTTTATCACAAATAAAGATTCTGCTGTCACAAAGTATTGTGAGTTTCTAAAGAAAGAGCACTGCAGAAGCTGTTTGACTCCACACTTTTTATCCCCAATTAAATGAAAATTCTATGGGTAATTAAAATACACAGCAGGAATGAAAAGTTGAAAAGGTGAATAAAGGTGTATTTTAATAATTAACTTAAGCTATAGAGCTGTGTAAACAACCAACTAATTTCTGTCACTAAAGATTTACAAGGATACACATTATAAGCAAATGCTGTAGAATTCTAGAGCTCTGGCTGAAAACTTGAATACTAATCATAATAATTAAATCAGCTATAGTTATATTTTCCTGAATAAAAAGAAATTAAAATACAACAGCAAGAGTTATTGGCCTTTAGGCATCTCTTGTTACCCTGGTTTTGTAGGTATGGCATTGTTTCCCAATGCCTGCAAAAAGTTGGATTGGGTGAAATCTAATTTCATGTTTATGAACAGCTCAATAGAGATATATCTCTTGATGAAAAGAAAATTCCTGTTTGGCACATTGAACTTATTTGCTAATAAAATAAAGTTCTTCTGTTTATAATCAGGCAGGTCAGATAATGGTGTGGAGATCCCAGCAGAGCAGAAAAGAATACACGCTCAGACTATTGATTGAAAGATTCATTTCTAGCATTTTTCAGACTGAATTTCTTACATCAATGTAAATTCAGTTACTGACAAAGAATGATAAGTGAATACCATTAAAATAAAAGTGTCCAAAATATAAAAGGGTTATCTAGTGTTCAGCATGGGCCTACTAATTAAAACAGCACAATGCTGTAAAAAGTATACATTTACGTTGTATACAAAGTATACAACGTAAAAAGTATTTAGGCTGGAAAAATACCTCATTATTTTATTGATTTTTCTCCTGATGCATTGGGAAATCGTTGGAAAAACATGTCCTTGCTTGTTGATTGATTTTAATGGAAAAGACATCAGGAAAAAACAATGCAAAGTTGTATTTTTACTCTTTAGAACCATTGACCCTATTGCGTTGCATTAAAGTCTTAAAAAAGTGAAGTCTGCAATGAAATATTTCATGTAGCTTAGTGAATGTTAACCAAATAAAGTGCAAGGAAATATGAAAGATTGTTGCTTGCACATAATTGAACGGGTGAAGTCAGGAGAGCTTCACCTCATTTAGAAAGCTAAATAAATGATCCTTTATGGAATGATACCTTATCCTAGGATCCTTTCAACACAGCAACCTCAATACGTGGTGTATGGCGTATTAACACACAGCAAGTCAAAATGTAAGTCAAAATAGACATAACAATATAGTTCTTAGTTACTAAGCACTTTGTACCAGTCCTGCCTATTTGATATGTTCTGATGAATTATAACAGAACATAGACCTCTGCACATCTCCTCTCTATAACTGCCTATTGTGCACAGGCAGAGTACACAAAAAATCATTAGGATTACAGGATATTGACCAACAAATAATACAAAACACTTTTATTAGGCCTGATTATTTGAAGCTTTCAAGAGAAAATACACTTTCATCTGCGAACCTGGGTGATCCAGAGAACCTGGAATGGCTTTCAATCCTTGACCAGATCCATTCCAGGTTTGCTGAATCACCCATGTTCACTGAAGAAAGTGTGTCTTCCCCATTGTATCATAGCAAAACAGAAGAGTGAAAACAAGGGATGCTTACTGTTAGTTATTACATATTTGTCATTCTCAGGAAAATGGTTCTTTCTGTTCTAAACACGCTGTGATTTGTGCTAGGTTTATCTATTTCTCATTTAAAGAACTGACAACCCATATTCAAAATCAATGTACAAGAAAAATGTTGCCTAATAACTTTGAATACCAGTGTTATTTTAAATGTAGAGTCTCAGATTACAAGAAAACGGCAGAATTTTGGGCCGGACAGTTTACCATGGACAGTTCTTCTTTGGCCTCTTCAAGCCCGTACACAAGCCTATAGCATTTTGATACTGACCTTTTATCAACTTCTAAGTCCAGTTACTAAATCATGTCAAACTTAGATCTGGAAAATGTTTGCAAATGCCTATTGCTAATGCAATCCTGGCTGAAATCACGGTACATTGGTGGCATACCGCACTGCATTTTTCAGGCAGGAGATGGTCACAAAAAGGTTAAAAACACACGCCAAAAGCAAAGACTGCAATATAATGCATTCAATTGTATTGTAGCTAATGCAGGGCATACAGTATGTAGTAACTTTTGCATTCACATGTACTTGTGATGAGAACAAGTACTTAGTGAAGCAACAACAAACAACTTTTGAAAACCTTTTTCAAAATACATTTTTGATTAATTGCCTCCAGACTTTCAGTGCGATCTTCCATTATTATATCAATACTAAATATAATAGGGTCAAAGGGGCTGCAAATTTACTACAGCAGACTTTATTTTTACGTGCATGCCAATTTATTTTAGTGCATGTGATTTACATCTGTGCATTGTGGTGTGCTAAAATGCAGGTTGCTTGAAGTTGCTCCTAAAAGTGACCTTTTGTCATACATTGAGATAAATGTTTCGTCATTGCTTGCATTACTAATAAAAAGATATGAATCCAGTCTCAAACAATATTATTTCTCAGATCTGCCAGTCACCTTTGCACAATTTGTATTCCAGCAACAGATACATATCTACAATGGTCAACTGACTATTAAGATAATTTTTTAAACATGTACCATTATTGTTTATGGTGTGTGTAACAAGAAGGGTTTCTACCCACTACAATTACGTTTCACTGAATGTACACGTCATCCTTGTAAACCATTAACAAATAAAAATATTCTCATTATTTAGCCAGTGACTACAAACATCCATCATATGTCACTGCTGTGTGTGAACCAGTATCTGAAATCAACAGAAACATTTACATATATTGAAATATGTGATAGATTGGAAATCTAAATACATTTTCAGCCGATATACATTGTTCTTAAAATAATCATGTCTTGCAAGGCTTCAGTATAATAGGTATAATATCTTAAATATAGGGAAAGATTTCTATTGCTAAATGTTTGTATTTTATTTTGTTTATTATATTATTCTTATAGTTTTTGAATATTTTACTTTTACATTGTTATTTTCATTTCATTAATATTGCTATATTGGTATTGCTGGTATTGCTGCCTCCTTTACCTTGCATGTAAAAGAAAATGTTCTTATCATTGTATTCAAAGTTTAGATATATTTTTTTAGACAGGTTTAAACGTCTGTAAAATTTTTGTTTCTCCTAACTTAAGGTGCGTACACACTTCCAATTTTTATCGTTCCAATCGAACGACGAACGATCGATTGGGCAAAAAATCGTTCGTAAAAAAGTAACCAACG
>NW_027319713.1:0-3675 GCF_032062135.1 Pyxicephalus adspersus
GGGACAAGGTGTCATAGTGATTGATGGGAGGTTTGTGAGAGTGAGTACATTGCACCCAGGTAAAGGCTCCAGGAGACATAAGACTGGTTTCCTTTGTGTTAGCAGAAAGTAGAAAGCCAGATTAGGGATTTGGAGTCAGATGGTTCGTGTCCAGGTTGTTGGCCGTGTATAAAGGGCATTGCGTGGGCTTTGTCCTTTACCTACATATATTGTGCAAAACGGTTTCCCAACTGATTAAGTAAGGAGGTTTCTGTAACATCCCAAGTAACCAAGGGGTTACATTGTGGGGGGAAAAGCCTTCTCCCATAATGATGGCCATTGCCCTCAATGGGGGCAGGTTGGGATCAGGTTTTTGTCAAGAAAGGGGGCTACACAGTTTTTGTTCCTTTTTTTAGTAAACCAGATTTCTGAGGACCTGCCTCATAATTTTCTCAAAATCTTAAACCTTTTAAAGGGTCTGGATTTAATATCAGGGGGTACCCACACTTTTTTTTATTTTAATTGTGGAGAATTTCTAGGTAGAAAAAACCGCTGGAAGCTACCTGTAAAAAGTTTGCAAATGGCCACAAATCAAGTCTATGGAGGGAACAAACTGCCCCTGGATGAAACACACTGGCTTCTTGATTGGTTAGAGGGCTAGGTCCTTGGGCAGTGGAGGAGGGGTGTGGGTAAATATGATGGTAAGGAAAAGATAACAAAATCGGCAGTACTCCACAGAAAATAGCTTCTTCCATACACATGATGGATTTTTTTTTTTTTTTTTCATGGATTTAGGCTGACCAAGCCAGTCCAACCAGAAAGAGGGACATTCCAGTGCAAGTAAGTGAAAAGAGAGATCCAATATTGGGTCTGATGCTAGGGTTTAGATCTGTCTTAGGTGTGTGTTGAACTTCAAAATCACCTACATTGTCACCAGCAATACCCTCCTCCATGCTTCATGGTGGGGACCACACACGTAGAAACCTCTGCTCACCCATTCTGCATCCCACAAAGACATAGCAAGTCAAACCAAAAATCTTAAATTTGGACTAAAATCAGACTGGTTGCTGGTCTAATGTCCATTCCTTGTCTTTCTCCCCCAAAGCAATTTTCTAAAGTAGTGGCTTCTTTCCACCACTGCATCCATCTGTCTTCCGACCCTACATCTGCGTTACATGACTGATGGTCTCAAACACATTAGGAAATTACGGACTTTAACTCCTTACCTCTGTTAACCACATGACTTCTTCTGATCTGATTGAGAGAATTCCACAAGTGGTAAAAGGTGGCTACTTTAAAGAATCTAAAATATAGTTTGATTTAACTATTTTTTAAACATAATTCCATTTGTTTTTTTTTTATAATATGGATATCTTCAATATTTTTTACAATGGAGAAAATAATAAAGATAAAGAAAAGCAGGCGTCCAAAAAGTCTGCCTAAATCTGGAGTTTCTGTGTCCTAGATACCGGTTTCCTCACACCGCATGGCCCTCAAGAAGGCTCTGAACCCTTGTCCCTTGTATCTCCTGCTTCATCTAGCTCATCAAAGTCTCTACTAAGAGCTTCCTGACTCATTTCTTCCCTTGCTGGACTCCGGTAACCTTAAGCATAAAAAGGGACCCAGGTCTCAGTTTAGTAGTACCAATAGAAAAGCCTCCAGGCCCGTCTTTCTTTTGCTGATGTTCCCTCTTGTGATACATCCTAGAATTCCATCTATATAGGGGAATCCAAACCTTCTTGCCCTTCTCGTGTTACGTCACCTAAATCGGTCTATATGAAAAAATCAAGACCTTATTGTGTGTGCTATTCTGTTCTATACAATATCCTAAAATGACTTTTTTTTCCCTAAAGTATATATTTTGCATTTAGAAACATTACCCAAATGCTTTGACCAATCTTCCATCCGCCCTACATCACGTTTCATGTTAAATCATCAGAAAAATAAAGAATCTTTATTCAGGAGTATCAATTGTAAACAACATAATCTAGTACTGAACCTTGTAGTATATCACAAGCGACTAATTTCTGTCCTGAATAAATCCTACAGTCACACAGTAGTTATGGACTGCACATCCGCTGAACCATCCAAGGGTTAAGTCGTACTTAAACTACTTTTTCATTAGATCAATATGTGCTTATCAGATGCTTTGCTAAAATCAAGTCCACCATGTGGTTTAAAACAAGTTTTAAAAGATTCAATTAACCATTTTATTGTTTATTTTTCAAAATATTCCATTTATTTGTAGTGCATTGAGTCACAAAGGATAAGGAAGTGAATGAGACAATAATTTTTGTTATCTCTATAACACCTTATCTATTTGAGCATCTTCCAAAATCCCAAATACCTGATTGCGGAAGAAAACTCCAAATTGTGCAGAAGACAAAAACCCCAGAACAACTTGTTCTAATAACATCTTTATGCAAAGTCATTCTACCAAGTGAGCCTGTTAATACAGAAAGAATCTTAATTTTATATATATGTAGTTTATATTATCTTTTTTTTATTAGTAAAATGAGGGATGTACAAATAAAAAATACAAAGATTAAATCCCTCTAATGGGTCACACGAATGCCCTTAATTATAAATGACGCCACATCCCAGCATTAGCTACAATTGTGAATTAAAACCACAGGCATCTATATATATAGCATGATAAATAAACAAGGAGGAGAGAGAGCAAACTATTTTTTTTGGCTTGATAATTGTTGCATTCTTACTTTACATCTTAAATATGAGGAACAAAGATAGGTACTAGTCCAAAACCCATTTAGCACATGGTGGAACATGAACTTTCGAACTAGACAATAATTTCTCTATATTGCGTTGTGGGTTATACAGTAATAGATGTATTGAATTCCAACACGTTTCCCTTTTTGGCTTCCTCAGGGGTATGTAAAAGACGTAGTTACAATATTGATGGTTCTGATGTTTTTCATTAAAGGAGACAAAATCTTGTAAAGAGGAAAGGGTACTTTCCATTATTAACAGTCTTCTTTTTGGGAAGAGTCTGATGTCCAAACTTTAGGTGAGGTTCCTAGAGAGGCAGTTCCATTCGCAGTTCTCTATTAAGTTCTGGAGATATTTCTGCTAGTAATGTGGAGAAATTCCAATCGGTAATAGTGGAAAACAACCTTTTCTCTACTACATCTTCTGCGTACCCCTGAAAAAGCCAAAAAGGTGAAATGCTTTCAACACACATAAACATAATTCATAGCATAATCTAACCCATTAACATTAGACATAAAGCGTTTTGCACAATCTGCTTCTTCAGGACTGTTAGCACTGTAGGTCGTGCCGGCGCCACTGCTCCTAATCGCAGGCACGGGCGCCGGGTCCTGTCTTTCAGGTAACCTCCTTCCTATGTTCTATACCTGTATTGAGACTTGCTCTGGTGTTGAGCTGGTGTGGGTGTGTCTCTCCTTGTCTGAGGTAACACACGCCCTCTGTTTCCCCAGCCTATGGGTGATTACCTGCAGGTACTTAAAGGCACCTCCTACTACAGGAAGTTGCCTGAGCAATCTCTGGCTTCCTCTGTGTTACTCTCTGTGCTAAGGTGTGTTCCTGTTTTGCTCTACCTTGCTGACGATTTTGGACTCTGCCTGTTTGCTGCCTGACCCTGACCTCGGATACGTTTTGGACTTTGCCTGTTTGCCGCCTGACCCTGACCTTGGATTACGTTTCTGGACTTCGCCT
>NW_027319714.1:0-3674 GCF_032062135.1 Pyxicephalus adspersus
TTACAGTGAGGATTTTATACAGTAACTGACACCACGCTCCCTAATAATATGTTGAGACAAACATCTGTCCTAATTGTATTTATTAAAATAATGTACCTGTTCTGACATACAAATTCAACTTAAGAACAAACTTACAGTCCCTATCTCGTATGTAACCCGAGGACTACCTGTAGGTGTTTGCACTTGTAGTCCCAGCTCTCTACAGCACAATAGACTGGCAACAAATAAAAACATTCTAAGTGGAGCATGAATTGTAGCCACTTATATAAAAGATATTCTACAAATGATATTTATGGGGATTAACCAAACACACAACCGGAGAAAGCGATGTAGCATTAGGACATGAACAAATATTTTTTATGTTCTCACTTTGGTGATTCTTTGAGTGCCTTTTTCCTGTTTAAGCTAAACTCTAGGCAAGTTTAACAACACAAATGAATCCAATTGTGTATTCATTAAAATAATCTTTTTATGTGCAGGTTGCATAAATACCCAAATCTGCTTTGGTATATGATTTCATATCATAAATGGTGATTTTACAGTTACTGTAAAAAAGAAAATAGCTGGGGAGAATCAGTCATTCTGTATTTGCTCCTCTGACTTTTGACTGTCATAAAAGTATTTGTGACAGACAGCGTTATTAATCCTCATTGTCAGCGACTTGTGAAATCATCATTCATGTGTCGCAGCCATTGTGTCCAATGTGTTATTGGCTATTTTTACAATCTCCTTGTCTTTCTATGTACAATAAGATAGGAGAAACATAACAGGATAGGAAATGAAGCTGCCTGTCTGTTTAGAGAAGGATATTGTTCCAAAATGTGCCGGTAAAAGGGAACTCCCAGCTAGAGGAAAAGCAAGATGTTGTTTTAAAATACAGAGCCGTTGGGAATAACCTGCAACACTATTTAAATATAGCATAAAGTTGTTCCAAAGGGAAAGAAAATCTGAACCATGTGACTCCCTGAGCGCTGCCCCTTTACCCTGGAGGACTAGAATATTCTGCATATGTGCTCCATCTGCTGGTAGAAGTGTAAATACCACCTGGGCTGCCTCTGTTCCACCACTCCCTCTGGTGGTGGGTTCTGTTACCTGCTGGTCATATGATCTCCATTTGCCACATGACCTTCCCTATAAAAGGAAGTCATTGGCAACAAAATATTGCCTGAATAAGGAATTTTCCAGGCTCTGTTCCAGGTTCCAGTTTGCATCTCCTGATCCTGTTCCTGACACTGGTATACTGACGCCGGCTCTAACCTGACTGCTCTTGACTGCCACCTGCCCTGACCCTGGCTTCATTCTTGTACTGCTCATTGGTCCTAACCAGTCAGCAGTTACCAGCCCTTGCATGCATGTGGGCCGAAACCTGGGCACCACATCCTTGCGGGGTGCGCTAGTGAAGCCAAAAGCTGGTACCTTAAACTCTGTGACCCGTGCACATCCCTGCCAAGCAGGCTAGTGACATGGAAGGTCCACCACCCACCTGTGATTAACATGGCATAAGCCCCTAAAATTCAGTCAACAAAGCTAAACAAATTTCCATCATAAGCTATGAGTCACTGGAACCATCACTTACATAGGGCTATACACTCCATTTTTAAAAGTGCTGAGTGGCTGGTGTGCTGTCACATGAAGTATGTCTATGCTCTTCCATACTTGAAGGTATTTCTTTGCTGCAAAGGAGCTGCATGCGGTATTGAAAATGTTGAGTATACGCTGGTGGCAATGAAGAGATTAAAGCACACTTGTCTTATGTTGGCCACTTACATTGCAGTCATATTGTAAATTTGACTATAAACCTATCACGAGTAAAACTTGAAAGCCGCCATTGTGTACCTTCAATTAAAAATGTATCTTTTGTGGTTGTTAAATTGGCCCATGTAACAGAATGAGACCCCCTATCACCCTCACTTGTAGCACCTATGAATCCATCTGGGTTTCCAGTTAGGTAGAGTCAATTACCATATGTGCAGGTGGTACTGGGCTTTCTTATTAGTAAAAATTCCTATTATTAGAAAGCCCTGCATCCTCAGCAAACTAACTGTTATTAAACCCCTATGAAATGTTTATATAAAATAAATTGCCTGTTTATAAACATTTAAAAAAGTAAAAAAATAAGCTATAAGTGGCAAAGCTCAAGTTTTCCTTTAAATACATTTTCAATATATATAAAAATATATAAAATATAAAAATAACTCAGAAAATAAACCAGAAACATCTATAACAATGGAGAAAATGTTCTTTGTGCACCTGAACTGCAGTGCTGGGTTATTTAATTACATCTATGGTATGCTACTGGCATGCGGCGCTGGCCTCGAGTTAAATAAAGAGGACAAAGAATTCTACTGGAGAGATTAGACAATTGGTTGGCCAATTCTGTAATGTTTCTCTTTAGAGAGCAGAAAAGAGGCCAGGTCACATATCTGTAGTTTATCAACGTCACCAGCACTACAGAATGCAATTATATTTGTGAAAATTGACATTTTTATTGTATGCCGTGTAAAGAGAAATTGTATAATCCAAATATTTAGAGCCCATAGTCCTTCCTCTGGTGGATTGTTATATAATGGTATAATCCCTAACCTACATTAAAACTTAAAACTTAAAGAAAATTTGCTAAAATGCAGCCGTTTTAGGAATTGAAAGGAGAAGTGTAGAGAGATTCAACTGTCAACGAATTGTAGATAAATTGACTTGGGGATAATTTATACCTAGATCCCAGTATATAGCTGTAGGTCCACTAATGTTATGCTTCCTATATCCCATTTAGTGCCAGCAATATATACTATTAGTTGCTGGCAGCACTGGTTTAGCAGCTGGGGGTATGTTTACATTTGTTTAGTCACTTGTTTTCTTTTTTTGTAGAAAGCTGTAAAGCCACCCAATCACTTCTATACACACACGACTTGCAGGACCAAAAACTATGTAACCAAACTATGTTAGGGGAGGAATTTAGAAAACAAAGTAAGGAAATTAGGACTACCAAATTATTTTAGTGACAGGCTGCATCATATAAGTCATCGCCCTCCTACATTTTTTTTCTTCTATAGTAGCAGCAATGTATACCATACATTGCTAGCAATACTGCTAAAGCAGCTGGAAATATGTTTACCTTGCCATTCAGTGGCTTGCTGTCTTTCTTGTAGAAGTGATCTGGGAAGTTTTAGGGCTGCCCAATCATTTCTACACACATTTCTACACACATGAATCCTGCCACACATGTTTAGGGGAGATTTAAAAAAGCAGACGATATACAGACACTGTGCATCATATTGCTAATTTCTTTTGCATATAGGTTTATATAACATATTCCCATCATATTCCCATACCTTTTACTCATTTATTGGCAGCAATGCATGACATTTGTCTTTGACATTACCATTATAAAGGCATACAAGAGTATGTTTACAGGTTTACAGTGACTTGCTCTCTTTGAAAAGTGACCTGGGATGCTATAAAGCCACCCAATTACTTTTGTATCAACAGATCATAAAACTATGTTACAGTGGGGGTTCAAAATAGCAAAACTCACTGTGCTAATATTACTCTTGCTTATAGTTTTATTTTAAATATCGTTATCACAATCCTACACTTTTTGCTTCTATACTGACAGCAATGTATACCATATGTCTCTTGTAATACCTCTATAGCAGCCAAGAGTATAAATACATTTA